>NC_142696.1:48169848-48472878 GCF_029641045.1 Salvia hispanica
CCTAACATTATCCAAATCGTTGCTAATATTTGACTAAGTCCCAACAATTATGTCTTAATAAAATAAGTTTAATATTTGATTTATGGCTAAAATTGGATATGATTACTTTTGCAAAATTATTGCTTACACTTTAATTTGTTGCTCTCGAATCTAAAAAGGTCATAATATCTACTTATATTAATCACGACAACCGAGATCCACTTCATATGATATTTCTTGAGTTAACTAACAATTATTAGTATTGTTTTAGTATATTGATAAGGTCATAATTAAATAAATAACTATGTCAGAATCTATAGAGATTGTTGTCAAATCAAGAGCACCACTCAGCTAGCCTACCTAATTAAAAATCGATTTTATATGGTTTCAATAATGACGAATTTTAAAATATTTAATCAATGACAAGTAATATATATAAAGTACAAGCATATGGGGATTAATACTTTATATTATACCGTCGTTATCTTCGAGGTTGAAATTATGTGTATTAGTTACTGATTGCTTATATTACTTTTTGATTTAACAATGGTTACAACAACTGAAAACTTTGATTATTAGTTAGAAACAATGTGGAATTTTGCATATTACTCCCTCCACCCTCTTCAAGATAGCCTATTTCTTTTTTTTGTCTGAGTTTATGTTGTTTTATTTTGTTTCAAGTGAATAGAATAAAGTATGAAATAAAATTCACCAACAAATTTTGAGTGTTTAGTAAAAAAAAAATACTACGAGATGAAACTCACAAACTTTTATTGCAAGTAAACAATTGCGACAACTTCACAGTTAAACACCTCTATCACACACAAAACTATGTAAGAACACGATAACAAACTCGAAATATCATAGACTACATTAAGAAATGCTGAAAATCTCTTTATTGGTGGAGACAGTTTGATCGTAGTCAGACCATCTCTAGTCTTTTTATTGACGTGACATTTACTGAAAAATAGGTCCGAGTTTGATGTAAGTGGTTGGAGACTGTCTTAGGAAGAACCATCGACACAGAGCCATTGGCCAACGAAGATCGAGTCGCAGTTGATATTGGGATTAATGGCGAGGAAATCATCAAGAGAGAGATTGAAATCTTGAGCCACACTTGAACATGTTTCATCGCTCACTGTTCCATGAACTGAGTTGCAAACTAGAGTTGCATCTTTCTTTCCAAATCCAACTGGAGAGAGAGAAAGAGAAAGACTTTAGAATTCAGTATTATACCATATTTGACCGTGTATGGTTTTAAGAAATTGTTTGACTTTGTTAAAAAAAGTAGATAGAAAAAGTTTGTGTAATATGAGTCATATTTTTATACATCAATTTTATACTCCCCCCGTCCCAGATAATTTGGGACACTTTGACCCGACACGGGTTTTAAGAAATGTAATGGAAAGTGAGTTGAAAAAGTTGGTGGGATGTGGGTCCTACTTTTAAAGTGCTAGTTTTATAATAAAATGTGAGTAAGAATGAGTTAGTGGAATATGGGGTCCACTACCAAAAATGGTAAAAGTGAAATGAGACAAATTATGTGGGACGACTCGAAATGGAATACTGGGTCGAATTATTCGGGACAGAGGGAGTAATAAACTGTGAGTAGAATAAGTTAGTGGAACCACCTACCAAATATAGTAAAATAGAAATGATACATTTATTGACGGACAGACAAAAAAGGAAAAATGAGACATTTAATGGAGACGGATGAAGTAATAAATATTAAAAGTAAAGAAGAATACTTACAATTAACACTCTCAGCCACAGATATCATAAGAACAAGAATGAGCACAAGAGCCAATTTGAAGAAGAGGCTGTTATTATTAATCTTGGCCATTGAGATTAATAATGTTATCTTTCTCAAATAAATGTTAGTTAATTTGAGTAGTGATGAGTGCTTAAGTATGCTTTGTTTGTGGGAGTATTTATAAGAGAAAATTATTAGTTAACACTTTGGAAATACCGTTATCATTAGCATATGAACGGATAAAACCTCCATTTATTCTTATAAAATCGTAACTTGCCAAAATAAGTCCGAATTGTGAACTTAAATAATTGCGTAGATTTATATATATACTTTGCCGTTGCGATTACAATGTTTGATTGGTGATTATAAATTGTTTAGAATAGACAAGCTATTGGAATTTTTGCCGACGAGGTAAGATCAAGATATATGAGTATTTTTGAGCAAAATATTTGTAATCTGAATAACTGAATCGTATGAAATTATAATATTAAATTCGATTTCGATTTTTCAAAATAAATTAATCGGATTTCTTTTTCGTAACCAAAAAATTAGAGAAATCCAAATTAAGTAGTACATGTAAAATATTTTATTCAAATAATATTTTTAGAATATTTCTAAAATAATTAAAAAATTTATCCATTATTTTGGATTTTATGATTTTTTTTTCTGATATATTAAGTGAAAATCCGATACGAAGTTGGGCCTTTGTTTAAACTCAAATTATAAATAAGGCCTAAACAAGTACTTTTCAGTCTGGGCTTCCTTTAAATAATGAGAACAGCCCACACTTTCATAATTATAAATCGACGAAATAACTAAATAAAAAGAGCCGTAGTTTTGGATAAATGGATTCTAAAATCTATTGGCACCGACAATTGAATATAATATAATTGTTTGAAAAAGAGTTATTTTCACTTTGTTAAAGATTACACAAAAATAGAGAGAGGGTAGGATTGAAAACAAATTAGCTCGCGGTTTTATCATTTATATCCCAAAATTTGAAATTCATCAAATTTATGTCTCAACTTTATTCTAATTTTTCAACTCAAGAAATTATATCTCAATATTTTTTTTTAATTTACATAACTTTCTACTATCAAAGAATTTTGTGATAGAACGAACATACGTCGGTAAATTCTTCAACAGACGTGGGGAATCGGATTTAAGCCGGTACGTTTTTTTTTTCAACCACAGGTTTTCCGAAAACACCTTCTGTTTTATTTGACACAGGTGTTCCGAACCCACCTTCGTGGGAATCAAATGAATTCTGCTCGACTGAGCTTGCAGATTAAGGTCGGGAAGTCTCCCAACGGTGGTGATATTTGAACTCGTGACCTCAAGGTCACCACAGCTCTGCGCTGCCAACTGCGCTATAACCCGTTGGAGGTAAATCGTGTTTTTTTTAGTGTACAAATCTTCCTATTTCGTTGATCATCGTTTAAATTCACATCACCACTAAAATGATATCACATGTTCACCATTCATTAATAACACACTAAATAATTAATCCAAGAAAAAAACATAGAAAAAAAAACCAGCACCAAGATTTTTGGCACTATATATCTTGTGGTGACAAATTCCCTCTCTTAGAAACATGGGGCCACAACCCCTTGTTTTTCTTTTATTGCATTCAATTCCACCACACAATTACACTACAAATATCATACGTGGTGAACTCAAACTTGTTTACTTTTAATTTCTCTAAGTAACTCAAAAATGTTGCAGAGGAATAGCATGGCGGAGTCCGGCGTCATTAGTTCTTCTCCACCGTCGATCACGGCCGACACTGGCCGAGCCAAATGGGTGATCGGTGGCTCGGGAGTTGCGAGGAGATCTAATTCCGAGCATGAGGATTACGCAATGAGAAGAGCGAGGGAAGCCGAGAAGGCTGAGAAGATCATGCACCTCATTTGCTGGGGTCCCACTAAGTAGCGTCTTGTTTCAGTCTCGTATTTTATTTCATATTGTTAGTAAAATGTGTATAGATATGATATGGTATTAACTTGATTTGATTTTAGTAAAGAAGAAGATTTTAATTCTTGGTTGTGTGAGTCTTGTCTAGTAGTGTTGATTTTATGTAATTTGAGAGTAATGTATTCAAGAAATAGAATAATTTGGAAATATGTGTTCTTGTATGATGGTTCAAATCAATTTCCCTTCAAAGGTTAGCACTTCGGTGTATAAATAGGACAAAACAAATTTGATGCCTAATATAAAATCTAGACAATAATTTTTACAAAAAACCATGTGATTGTGTTTAGAAATCTTTCATTATGTATATATTTAGCTTACCATTTTTGGATGGGAGGGATAATCGTATTCTCAATGTCCACTATCAATTTAGTTTTAATCGTGAACGATACAAATTTTATTACTCTACGAAATTAGAAGAGATAAATGGAAATGTGATAGATATTGAAGTGGAGAACGAGACTTACTTCTTAGATCGAAAAACATACAATAAAATCCTCTGTACCTCAAAGTTTGTCACAATTTGACCTGGCGCGGATTTAAAAAATTGTTCGACTTTGTATTAAATGAAGGTGTATAGTTGAAAAAGGGTTCCACATTGAGGAGATTCAGAGTGTATTTAATGTCTATTTTTAATAAGATTTCAAGTGGGACGAGCGAAATGGTAAAATGGAACAAACTTTGGGGGCCGGAGGAGTAGAAGATAGGCTAACATTTATGGAGAAGAGAATTGAGAATCTTCTAATAGTAGGAGTATGTTTTTCTGAGTGACTCTTGTTCTCCCGCCCGCACCCGTCCTGATGGCGGCTGCCCCACCCCTTGTCCTACGCCCGTTGCCGCCCTCCCGGAATGGAGAGGGATGCTCGCCGAGTGTGTCACGGCTCCCTCTCCATTGTATTGTTGTTGATGCTCTTAGCCAACAAGGAATAAGGTAAGGCACATAAGAAAATAGCTTCAATCTCGGCAATAAATGCAACACTATTCGCACATTGGAGTTGCCACTTACCCCCGGTGTGGCAGCTTCGCTCAACCCTCTGGATTCCATCTTCGTCTACCATTTCGTAATAGCAACGTTCGTCGCAGATCTCTTGCCTTTCGACTAACTTGTGTCCGATCCCATGAATTTCATTTTCTAGATCAACAATAATACCAGAAGATCTCACATTAACAATAAAATATTTACTTGAACATAACTCTCTCTTACAATTGTGCAGGCTCCAGATTTATAAAAAAAAATGGTATAATCAAATTATAATAAGTTTTCAACTTAAATGTATTTTGGCTTTATTAATAGTACTAATATAGAGCAAACACCACCACACATGAGAAGGTCACCCTCACACAACGATGGATCCACGTGGCGAAACACCATTGGGCAATCCCTGACACCTCAAATCTAAAGAGAGCAATCGGAAACGGAAAACTGCTTTCCCTCTTTCCCTATTGCTTCCTCGAAATTCAACAATGGCGGCCGTTGCATCGGTGTCGTTTGCTTCAATAGCTCACTCACCCGACCGGAAGTTCCCGATTCCACCTTCTCACCGATGTTTCGCGTCGAATTTCAGCTCTATCAAGCTCCGCTCGCCCGGCGGTTCCGGCAAGCTCCGGTGCCGGAGTTTGCGCTACGGTTTGGCGATTCACTGCATGTCCTCCGCCGCAGGCAAGCTCCATTCTCCATCTCTACGGATTTTCAGCTTTCTGTGTAGTTTAATTTCTGTAAATTATTGTTTATTGTGTGATTTGTTTCAATTTTGATTTAGTAAAGTAGGTCACTAAGAGCATCAGCTATTTTGATGATGATTTAGAAATTGGAGCTATTCATTGATGAAAATTTACCAAATCTTAGATTCTAGGGCAAAATTAGGGAGGTTGGGCAAATTTTTCCTGATTTACTCAGATTGTAATGCTGAATTGACAACTGAAATGCTGCTATAGCTTCTGCTTCAATAGGAAACTTCAATTTATGTGAGGCTATGATTGTTTCCCTACTGATATCCAATAATCTCACCTTTAACTCAACCATTTTGATGCCACATAATCTTACATTGTTTCAGAAATGTTAAAATGCTTGGTGATTGTTGCATATATTGATCATTATATTGTATTAGAGAGGATAATCTATAATCAGCAGGGAAACATTTAACCTTTTTGCTGTAGATTGGTGTTTTGTTTCTCAATTAGTCATTCTGAGACATCGTATCGATATTGCTTTCAGATCCCCCTACGGTTGCTGAGACGAAGTTGAATTTCTTGAAGGCATATAAGAGGCCGATTCCGAGTATATATAATACAGTATTACAGGAGCTGATTGTACAGCAGCACTTGATGAGGTACAAGAAGTCATACCGGTATGATCCGGTGTTTGCCCTTGGTTTTGTTACCGTGTATGATCAGCTCATGGAGGGATACCCGAGTAATGAAGATAGAGAGGCCATTTTCAAAGCTTATGTTGAGGCTCTAAATGAGGATCCTGCTCAATACAGGCTCGTTTGAAACACTCTTGAACTGACTATTTGATGCGAAACACTCTTGAACTGACTATTTGATGCAAGTGTTTTTCCAATTCATATAATTTACCTGATAAAATTTATCTGTACAAAATGGTTGAAGTGCAATCTAAGTAGAATGTTAATTCTGTTGTCAATCCATACCTATGCGATGCGAAAGTACGATTTATCTTTCTGTGATCCTAGTGCGTAATGCGGCATATTAAAGTAAGTTTTTTGTTACAGAGCTGATGCCCAGAAGGTAGAAGAATGGGCTCGTTCTCAATCAGCCGCTACTTTAGTTGATTTTGCATCTCGAGAAGGAGAAGTTGAGGACATCTTAAAGGACATCTCAGAAAGAGCAGGGAGCAAGGGAAATTTCAGCTACAGTCGGTTCTTTGCTGTCGGTCTCTTCCGCTTGCTTGAGTTGTCAAATGCAACTGAGCCAACCATCTTAGACAAGGTAAAAGTTTGAACTTAACATTCAATGAATTTTTTATGATGCCTCTTAGAAGTGGTCTGGATTATCTGAAAATGGATGTTGATTATCTGAAAACGGATGTTAGTAATGATGCTGAATAGTTGTGAACTGGTAAAAAGTGATGATCGTTTACCATTTCATGATTATATCTCTCTTGCTTTCTCTCCTACTTGAAAAGCCTAATATATCATTGAATACATTGGTAAGTAGTGGGTGTAAGTCTGAAATGTCTCTTTATAATTCAACAGCTTTGTGCTGCTCTAAACGTAAACAAGAAAAGTGTTGATCGCGACCTTGACGTCTACCGCAATCTTCTCTCAAAGCTGGTTCAAGCCAAAGAGTTGTTGCGGGAATACGTCGACAGGTGAAAATATCCTCTCTGAAAGGGGCTGAATGAGATCCATCTCTTTTCTGTTTCCATTTCCAAATATCCCATTGCTCTATCTTTATTCCGGCATCCGTATCACATGATTCTCACGCGTTTCCTCTGCATCTGAATGTCAGAGAGAAGAAGAAATTAGAAGAAAGGGCTGCAACCCAAAACGCGAACGAGGCTATCAAAAAAATGCTTGGAGGAGCACTGGTCTGATGAACGACACGTTTTCGACTTCTGCATCATGGTAGGTGTGTAATGCTAGCCTTGATGTTAAAACTGTTATATAATTAAGATTGGTTTTATCCAAAGATGATGCAGATTGTATGATAGGTTGCTGTAAAGTAGAAGAGTTGAGTTCTTAAGAAAAAAAATGTTAAGAGAGCTGGCATTCTATTATTGAAATTAATGTAATTTTTGTTCATAATTCATTAGACTGCCATTAATCGTCATTAATTTTGTAGTAGCATACTTCACAATAACTAAAATTAGTACCTTATGTATAAAATATTGAGATATTGAAATTAAACCAAATGTATAAAATAAAATAAACAACAATAAACAAGAATAGTGTTTACAGACAACATAAGGTACATAACATTACATTACTCTTAAAGTCTTAAACTATAATATTCCCAATAAAATATATTACATATTTCACAATCAATCAATATATCCTAATCTAATGTACACAACACTACAATGTAATTGCCCCAATAAATAGCACTCCATGTCTTAATATGATGCTTGGGAAGAAACAAACTACCAAAATAATCAGATATTACCAAAGATTAATTACATTATCAACTGAAATGGGAGATATGAAACCCTTCTGGGAACTTGAAAGTGTCTGCTGCACCAAACTTCTTCTTCACTTCCTCATCTTCCTTCTCACTATCCTTATCATCGACGTCGTGACCTTCCGGAGGCGGGGAGCCTGAAACACTCCCGGCTCTACAACCATCGATGGCAAGCATCTTGACTTGGCGAAGATGAGAGATTTCCACCACAACCGTCTCATCGTTCTCTGGAAGAGGCTGTTTCCACGGCTCTCCATCGATTCTCATGTACGTTTCTTTAGCTGAACCTTTATGGAACTCGAATTTGATACGGTGTGCCTTGATAGGATGCAAGAAAAAAAAAACATTACGTTCTGGACAAAACATAGTCACACAACGTTTCACTAACCTGTGCAAGACGAGTCCCGTGTCCATTTGGAGCGAGCAAAACAAGCCCGTGCCAAGCGTTTCTGAAGCCAACAATCTCAAGAAGGCCATCATCTACGCAAGGCGGGGTTAAGTCTCTCTGTTGCAGGTGCAGAAATTCATGAGGTTAGTTATAGTAAACGAATTGGGTGATGGATGGCTGGTTGAGATTCGAGAATACTACTTACATTACGACGTTTATGACTATTCGGATTTCCCCACGGATTTAGTCCTCCAGAAAAGCTGGGTAAATTGAGGCACACGATTGATCTGACGCTGAATGTTAGACGAAAAATGCATTAGTTCAAGTTGAAATCAGAGCAATTTTCGAACCCAAGAATCCCAGGTTCTATTTGTTTGTAGTAACACGACCATCAGAAAGTTAAACGAGCGTATGCATAGCAGTTAAGTGTCGTACCTGTGAGGAATTTTAAGGTCTTCCCAATCAGAACCACCCTTTTTCATGATCTTAACCTTACAAAGTTGAGAGATACTGCAATGGGAATGCAATTTTATGTTAAGGAGGCCGGTTTGCATAAGCGAGCCTTGAAAGGTAAGTTAAGCAGAAGTTGAGCAAAAACATCCGTTCGACAGCTTACGAACTCACCTTGCAGCATGGTTCAAATGAGAAGGCAAAAACCATCCTTGTGTGCTTACTAGCTTAGCATATGTACTCTGTAATGGAAGATACAAATGACAGAAATCACAACGATTTTTAAGGAAGACGAAATAAAAAAAACTAATACAGTGTTAGTTGTCCAGTCATTTTACCTGATTCACAAGCTGGTTTTTGAATTTTTCCGGGTTCCTCTTGCGCTCGTTGTGGAAAGCATAAGAAACCTGAGCATCCATTCCTGAAGAGAAGGAAAAAACAACAACTCAGCACAATAAGCTAAAAAACCTAAACTGTGTAAATGTCGTCAAGATTCTTTAATTCGCGTACCCATGCTGAAGTAGTTCCAGAACCCTCCACGATACGTATCATAACCTTCCTGTAATATTGTGGCAAGTGACACATAAGTACGACTAGCCACAGTTGAAAATGGGAAAGTACACCTTAAACGAAGGATGGAAAGCGTTTCTTACCACATTGAGGTCATCTGTTGAAGAAACGGGATGAAATGAATGCAACGATTGTGGCAACTCAGGAGGAGCAACCGGAGCACAACCTTGTATTGCTTTCATTCGCATCATAATGTGCCAACTGTTATGTACAGAAAATTTTAAGCAAAATCGCAAGAGTAAGACACGATCACTGTATATGTACATCATGCCAACACATTATCAAGAATGTTCTGATTGCTTATTTGTCGATAAATAACGATCTTGATGAAAATGACAAACTATCCATGGTTATAACGATCTTCTATGAAGTAAAAAAGGTTTATAAATTACCTGTCCATCTTCATTTCGTCTGCTCCCCGTACTTTATCCATGAACGAAAGCACAGAGCCACGATCAGTACCCGGATTTTTTTTACCCTAAAATGCATCGCCATAAACTGAGAGCTCAAACAACGAATATACTCGAAACATAACTCAAAGAATGATCATACTTACCCAACCAAATGCAAATGGCAGATTGTTTCCAGTTCCCAAAGGCATAGTAGCGATAGGTGGCGGGTGAGATAGTTTGAGATCAGAAACAACCCCAAGAATCCATCCGGCCGTGCCATCTCCACCAGCTACCTATATGTCGAAGCTCATACATTAAGTTTCAAGAAATCACCAATAAAAAAGTAGTATAAGGAAAAGGAAAGACCACTTCTTTATTTCCTTTTGTTCACAACTCACAATTAGCCTCAATTTATCCTCAATCCAAAAAGCATTCTCATCCCCTTGCTTCTTCAGCCTTTCGAGATTGATAAAAACCTTTCGAATCACCCTATCAGGAGCTTCTTCCCCTAAATCAATAACCTAAAAATATGGCTAAAATAAGTAAGCTCATGTGTCTAGTTATTCGAAAAAGATGGTTTTCACAACACGAAACTAGTTTTTCACCTGCTCTTTGTTTAGTATGGATCTATACGTGACAATAAGCTCTCCTCCAAGCTGACCACCACTTTTCGAGTTGATAAACACGAGAACAGGGTGTCCGGGCTTAGAAGGCAAGCGTTGGATCTCCGTGTCTTGCTCGAGCAACGAGCCCGGGATGAGAAAATCCTTGATGAAATCATGTTTATCAAGGTTCTCAATTGCCATTCCTGATTCCCAATCAAAAACTGCAACACAAATTTGAGAAAAATGCAAGATTTCAAGCAAAGGAGATTCTTTTCTTCTACTACTTGTTAAATAAATCAAGCAAAGAACACCATATCGAATAAAGATGAGCAGAATATTCAAAAGTGACATCTTTACAAATTATCAATAAAAAAAATTCTCTTAAGATTCAGTAACAGATCCTTTCCCACACCTCAAAAACACATTCAAACTGGATCAGACATTTCATCAAACACATAATTCTCATACCCAAAGTTAGTGAATTACCCAAAAAAAGAAGCCAAGATTCCCCCTTTTTGAGCTATCCCAAGCTGAATAACAAGAATATCAGGGCTCTAACCAATCAACGCCAAAAAAATCAAGTCAACAGAGAAAGAAAGAGAGCTGGGAACTAAAAAGATATTGAATTGGTGGTGGGTCCGACAAGGAATCTACAGCGAAGTTGGGATCTTGAAAGTCTGAGGAACATGAAATTGTATGCGGAGAGAGAGAGAGAGACGCGTAAAATTGTGATGAAGGATGAGAGAGAAAGCTTCGGCATTAAGTGTGGATTAGGTGATTAAATTTGGTACTAACTTAATAGGCTAAGTTAGCTCTGATTGTGAATTGAGGAAGCGCCGATGAAGCTCTCATTGGTTCGTTATTACAGTTGGCTCATCTTGTTGAGGGCTAGTGCCTTGTCTGTTCATTTTTGGAATTTTTTAATCAATATTCAATATTTATAGCTTCGAAACATTTTTTTTAGTTTTCTTTTCTAGAGTTTAGTTTGATACGTATCAATGACAATTTTTTATAGTTTTAATTAATTATAAAGTAAAATATATTACTATATCTTTCTACTCTACGATATAAAGTTCTACTTTGTCTTGGTTAAGAAATGTAAAGAAAAATGGATGAAAATGTTATTGCAATATAAGTTTATTTTTATATTATAATAATTTTATAGTGGAACATGAGTGTAACTAGGAGCGTGAAGTATAAAAAATGAGTGTTTAAATTGTGGATAATCTAAAATGACAAATATAGAAATTATTTCATGGGGAGAACTTTCGAGTTTTCAGAAAAATGGCTTCAATTTTGACTATTTATGGCGTTACAACGTCAAAAAGTTGGATAAACTTACGAGATATTCTTACGAAACTGCGCAATAATTCGACTTTGGAAAATTGCATCAATTGAAGAACTGATTTAGTTTTTCACAAAGTCGAATTCCTGCATCATTAATTTACAGGTTATTAGGGTGTGTTTGAATTGATAGAAAGAAACATTTAAAGGGTGTTTACAGGGCCCAATCTAGTGTTTGAATTGCCATTTAATTATTTTGTGTGACCCTTTCACACGGCAAGGGCCCGTTGTAGTAGGGCAAGAAAAGGGTGTATTACTATCAACAAAAATTCAGTGATAGTAATAAAATATCAATCTTAAATTAACTGAAATTACTAATATAACCTTCAGACTCAATATACTAGGAGTATAAAAAAGTCAAAGGAAAGTTTTGGAATTTTCACACTATAAAGTGGTAGTATATAGCATATCAAACATATGTTATTAAAGACTATAGATGATATACCATCAATTCAAACACTATAAATAGAATTAAAAAATATCTAAATAAAATATAAACTCCCAATCAAACACACCCTATAAAGAAAAGCTTTAATTGGTCTAAAAAATCTCATATATAGTACAAACATGTGGTTGGCATTTGTATATACACCAAATACTACATGTTTTTTGGTTGATTAAAAAGGTCAATTTGATATGTGATTCTTCAAAGGAAAATTAAATAACTAGCTAGCCGTTATGGTCCTACATTTTATCTGACGTCACATCGTATGTTGTCAATTTTTTTTTTTTGAAAATTCACGAGCTAATTCACGATGATTTTAATTTGTACTAGTTGTTAGCATGGTCCTACTCAGTGGGATTAGTCTAATTCGAGTAGTTTTAGTGTTTCTTGAAAAGACACCAATTATTCAATAATTCATTAATGTCATGATTAATGTTAATTAATTAAGGTCATGTTAATTCAACACCGATAGAGTCAATCACAGTAAAAATAAATTTAGTCACAGGTCGCTTTATATGTTTTGCAACAAAAGTTTGAAAATACAATCAAATCAAAGTATTGATTCAAGGAAAAAAATAAACCCAAACATCAACAATCATAAACATAACATGAACTAATTGTTAATTAGGTCCCATAATTGAAACCTAAGGAATGAAATTTTTGTCTAGTAAGTGCATCGATGCGCTCAATAGTCTCATCACTGAGATAGTTTTTGTGATCTCCAACGTCCCCTTTTCTAAAAAAAGAATTATACGGAAGTTGGAACCAAGTTGGAGATTCCTCTGACCTGTTCACTTCGTAGTTACTTAGCACTTCGAAACTGCAACTATTGACAACCTCTTGAACTTGTTCATCTCCTTCGAATGGAAACCCTAAAAACTCACCCAATCTCTTGACATGAGTTATTGGATCAACCCTAAGCTCCTCATAGGTTATGAAGAACACATTTGTTGGCCTCTCCATGCTCAACTTCTTGTACCCCATCACATGATCATAGTAAGGTCCACATGGGCTCAATCCTTGGCAAAACTTATCGATCGCCAAGTTGAGTTGCCAAGGGTAGTCCATAGCTTTCTTCCACTTGTTGACAAAATGCCACGTCGAGACAAGGGTGTCCTTAGGGTTCCTTGTCACGTAGACAACGCGACATTCAGACGAATCTAGGGTTTCTGATAGAAGCTGGTATGGGATGTGCGTGCTGAATATTCTATTTGATTGATTTTCACTACTAGGGGCGATATTCGATGTTGTAAAAACTTGAACCTCTAAAGTCGGGACCAAGTCATGGGGGTGGTTTAGGGATAGACGATGTTTAGAATTGGAAGATCGATGGACGATAGAGAAAACAAGTGATTTGAGCCATGTAGTGCCGGTTTTTGGGTAAGAAGCCAATATTATATCACTTGGCATTGGCTTGAAATACTTAACAACCCTATAAATGGATTGGATAAATTGAGGCAAAAGCCAAAAGCCACCAACTTTATAGAGATAATCATGATCGCCCCACCAATTTTCTTTTGGGAGGGTAGATAAATCCATCTCCAATAATGAATTATCCATCAAACTATTGATGATTTGTGAAACTAATGTGGGGTTCTTGAAGAAAATAATGGAAATTTTTATATGCTACTATGGTATTTGGGATGTTATTGAATGATTGGTAGTGTGAAGTATTTATAGAGGCAAGAGTACTCCATTTATTAAAACTTGTCTTGTTTAGTTATTTAAAATTGTAAATGAAGACTTCTAATAGTTATAGTCAAGGATTAAATTTCATGTGATGTTCTGACAAGCCTTAATTAGCTGTTTATGTTATTCACATTAACAATTTATTAAAAAAAGAAAAGCAGAAACAAAGTATAGCTTAAAGTCTAAATCTTAGCTGTGAATCAAATCAAATTGAATCTTTGACGTATAGTCAAAATCATTTGGATTACATTATAATTATTGCATATTCCATTCAACCCCTTTACTTAAATTAACATTTTTAAGTAATGCAGCTTCTAGATTTATCTGATCAGATTTTAATTCGATTATATGTGAAAATTGTAGTACAATTAATTTTTGCCTTATTTACAAGTTCTTATTTCTTTTACCAATGACATAGTAACTAATGACCCAACGGAGAAACATTCAACGATAAATTGAAAACGAGAATAAACCGTTTAGACAGTAGGCTTTACGATGAGACACAATTTAGTTGATAAGACGTTTCTCCTATAAGAAAAAAAAACTTAGATAATGGGCTTAAAAAATCCTAAACGGTTTTTATTTCCAAAAGCACTTCTGTTATTCAGATTATATATTTGATACATGTTGAAAAGGCTGGGATAAAATTGGTGAGATTTGAAAATTTTAAATTTGTTTTCGATTGGAAGATTGGCATAGAAAATGATAGTAATAGAAAATTAGAACCCAAAGTAAAATGATAGCAATATTTTTAATGGCCCAAAATTCGGAAGCCCACTTTAATGATTGTAGCAATTTGATAGGCCCAATAATTTTTAGTATGATAACACAATAGAATATCACCTAAAAAAGACAACTAATGAGTTTTTAAATAATGAGGCACTAATGGAGTTGAAACCACGATCTAATTCTTTACTATATACTTTAGATCATTCTTTACTGTTAAATGATGTATTAGTGGCGCTTGGTGACCATTTTCATCAAGGCCCAAAAACATTACTCATTCACGATCACAATTAGTAGCGGATCTATGACATAATTACCAAGATATTACTTTTGGATCATCTATATGTACGTTTCATGGGGGGATTTTTGGTGTGTTTTCAGCTTAGTATGTAGAGTAGGTAGGTGACTTGACTCCATTCGAATATATTGAAATTTTAGTAGCGTACAAATTTTCGAACTTTATTAAGGATAATGGTTTCAACAATGGTGCAATCGCTATTGTGAAAATGATCAAAGAGTATATCTCGAAGAGGAGATTAACATATGTCTTTGCCTCTCGTGTTGATAAATACATAAATTGGCCCTCAAGAGCAAAGGCAAAACTCAAAAGTGAGCTTAATGCTAGACCCATCCGTCGAGCTAAGATACAAGTCGGTTTTAGTGATACGACGATGTCGAGTGGAAGGTCACAAATCATTTTATATAGACACCCAACTAGCTTTCCATAACCAAATCACTAGTCAAAGCATCAATCAGCATTTCACGGTCGATAGATCTCACAACTACTTTTACGTGTAAAAGCACTATGCCATAAAAACCATAATAGCCATAAAATGGCATCCAACCGAGTAGCAGGCAAAAGACGGCCTAAGGAAAAATTTGGAGAAAATTTCTATCCCAAAACTCATTTTTGGAGTATGATAAGATAACATTTGAAGAATTTACTTCACTGTAGCTGCGAAATCGAATTACAATCTTACAGTATGTATAAATCACAGTAATCTTTCAATGGTTAAAACACGTAATTAAAAGAATTAACCTAAATCAATAGTATATCTGTTAAATCAAATGCTAACAAAATTACCAGATTCATAAGCTTAAATACATCCGCCTCGCCGCCGCAGGAAAAAATCCCCAATTTCCGAGCCCTAATTTTCGCCGCCGCGATTCTCACAGAGTCCTGATCGATTCCGTGAAAATCGCCGCGAACGCATCCAAAATCCTCTTCGGCCGCGACAGCGTGAACTCCAATCCGTCGTCGAAATCTCTGGATTTGCCGAGCGCCATCGACGTGTCTGTGTCAATCGACGCCGATTCGACCTTCCGCGGCCGTCCCCAGCCGTAGTCGGCGTCGTAGAGATCGAACCGCGGCGATCCAGCCACGCCGAAGAGACGCTTCCGGATCAAATTCCGAAAATCCGTCGGCCACTCCTCCGCGCCGTCGAGGATCCCCCTCTCGTTGTACACCGTTTTCTGGATCGCGACGCCGATGCTCTCCGCCGCGACGAGGAATCCTTCCTTCCCCTTCAGCAGGCCGTGCCTCGACTCCGCCTTCACCAGCGCGAGGCAGTTTCCGAAGTAATTCGCCGGGAGCGGCGGATCCAGGCGGCCGCGGCAGTCCGCGGCGAAGCAGAAGTACTCCGGCTCGTCGTCGGGGACGGATCCGGCCTCCGCGCGCACCAGGCACGCCCAGACCAGCGCGCACGTCGTCGTGAACGCCGTGACGTGCGTCTCCGGCCGCCGCCGCGCCACGAACGCCTTGAGCGCCTCCACGTCGTCGCGGCGGACGAGGAACGTCGCGCGCACCTTGTTGAACGGGAACGAGAACCGCCGCGGCACCACGCCGCGCGTCCGCCGCACGAGCTCCCAATACCTCGCGTCCAGCGCGCCGGCGCCGCTCACGGACGTCCGATCGTAGAACGGGAGCGATTTATCGTCGATCAGCCTCGCGTCGCCGCCGAATCGGTTCACGGAAGCCCAGGATTTGACGAATCGGACGATCGTGCTCGCGTCGCCGATCGCGTGGTGGTTCGTAAACCCCAGGCACACGCCGTGATCTGGAAACAGCGTCGCCTGCAGCGCGAGAACCGGCAGAACGACATCCTCCGGCGAGATCTTCGCCGGCGGAAGCTCCGGCACAAACGCGTAGAACTCATCCGAAAGCCGCGGATGATACCCGGTGAGGTGCTTAAAATCCTTATCGCACTCGGCGACGGTAAACGAGACCGAATCGCCGATCACGAAGCGAGAGAAAGGCCTGCCGCCGTTGATCGGATGCACGATGTTGCCGGCGAGGGGGAGGAAGTGATTGAGGGTGATGAGGAGAGAGGATTTGAGATCGGGAACGATGACTTCGACGAAATGGCGCCGGGAGCAGGGGAGGTGGAAGAAGAGGAGGCGCTGGACGGGGTGGAAGTAGAGCCACGTGATGTCGAAGTGGAGGAGCGGGAGAATCAGCTCCGTGACGGTGTCCGGCGAGGGCTGGATTTGGCAGCGGTCAAGCACGGCGGCGGCCATCGGAATTTCATGAGTTTGTGCCATAAATTAAAGAGGATTATTCTCTGCATAATTAGACTATATGCGTTTTTAAAAGGGGGAAGAGTTGCTGGGAATTTTTGAATTAAATATATTATCTTATATAGGTCGGCAATTAGGCACAATTAGTAGAATCACGTGACATTACTAGTAAAAATTAGGAGTAAAATTTTTGTAAAAATCACGTTCATTTTCAGTTATCACTTCATATATAGTTTCACCCAAATTAAAGTTTATAGGAGAATTGATTTGAACAACAATGTACCTAAGAATTATACGAAGTAAAATAAAATTTTGCGGACGGAGGGAGCATAACAGAATATGGCATCGTTACTTTGCAGTGATGAGATATGCGTTACACCGGCTCTAGCCAGTGGCAGGGTTAGTATTGCAATGCCATATCGGCTTCGTAAGTTTTTGTTGTGACGAACCACGATGAAACAGTTAGTCTTCCGTTGACAATTCTGTAGTTAGGTAAGCTTACATATTTCTTTAGTTTTAACGATGTAACACATTTTCTAGTAGTAGTGATTAAGGCTAACTTAGAGCATATAAATTGCATATTCATCATACAATTATACTGTAGGTGATCAATTGCATCAATTACTTTTAGACAATAATCTAGCCAAGATCAGAGATTATACAAATATAATTATATATTATTATGGTGCAGTTATCATATAATGCAAATGGTATTTAAATACCAATGGAAATATGGAATAATGTATTATCCGTCGGTGCTTTATATATAAATGTTGGGGACAGATATCAAAAGTCGCATTCTACTGGTTTGGTCTAGCTATTGTAGGAATTGATATTAGTACTATATAATTAGATACTTTATTACGTTCCTGTCCCTTCAAACTCTATTTTCATTTTCATCCATCCTAATAAAATAATCTCTTACTTATATAGAAATATCAATTCCATTCGTATTTGTGGGTTAATTAGAAGAATTTGTTAATTTTAGGGTGTTAGAGTTCGAATTGTATATCAAATTCATCATGATTATCCCACATTCGACTAGTCTGTAATTCGAATAGGATTGACTTAAAACTTGATGGGATGGTTGATATTCTTAGGCGCATGCAATTATTGCTAATTCTTCCCTCTAACTGATATAAAAAAAAAGTTTTAACCCTAGGTGTTATAAAATGAGTTACTAAATATTTACAAAAATAATTAACCCTCCAATTTATATCTACTATATTTGCATAAATTTTAAAAAGTTCACATGAAATTCAACGGCCAGCCCTTAAATATCCCTATATTTGAAAATATATATTAAAATTTCTCAATATAAAAATGATACATTCCTTCGTGCCGTTCATGACCAATTGACCATCTCTTGTAATAGAGTTTATCTTTATATATGTGAATTGATTAAAATTAGATAGGTAGATTTGTAGATTTTGTCTTCTCCCAACTTTAAACATTTCATAGTTATATTTTGCTAATATTTGGTAGTTAGTTGTTAGTGATTGCCCCCACAAAGAAACGGTAGATGTTCACACCATCAACAACCCATTACACTAATTTCTTCATGTATAATATTATTACTATAGGACTTTAGAGAAATACGATGCGCCACAAACACAATATCATACCAAACAATTTAAATTCATAGATATGTATGAGTATCGATTTTATCTCTTTCAGAGCATATAATTAGGTTCAAAACTAGCTTGGTCTTGAATTACCAATTCCCTGTGCTTAATTAAATTATTAAAAATTAAATTTCGATTTTATTGAAATATAATTAGTTACATCGACGTCCATGATATTTGAATGTGAACATAATACTTGGTGATAAGAGACTACTAGTCTAACCATTGATGCATGTGTGTAATAAAGATTTGACAAATTTTCTCCTAATTTCTTTTGACAAAAACTTATACTTTCCTCGTTACCGTTCATATGCAAAAAAAATAAATAAATTACACTTTGTTAAAAAATTATTGTTATTACGATTAAATTTACTTCATTTAAAGTGATTGTTGTTATGAACAAAAATGAATAGTCATATGAATAAAAGTAGGCCTGAGGAAACGGTTTTCAGTTCTTGGTTAACCGAGAACCGAACTTTATTTTTTTTGTTCCCGGTTAACCGAAAATAATAAAAAAAAAAGATTAAGGTTCGGTTCCGGTTATTAAGTTTAAGTTAATCTCGGTTCCGGTTCTAACCGAGAACCGAAAGGTTAGAACCGAATAACCGTTATTTTCTAAATATTTAATTTTTATATATTTATTTTAGTTTTATTATTATTGTTTTAGAAAAGTAAAAGTTAGTTTGATGAATGATGTTGGTATATATTGGTTTTGGACTTCGTTTTGTAAACTTTGTTGGAATTTTGGTTTTTGATGATGGAATGGAATCATGATTTTTGTCCTTTTGATTTCCCAACTTATCACTTAATGTATTATATTGCACTTGAGGAACCGAACCGACAAAGGGTTCGGTTTCGATTCTGGATTTCAGAAAAAATGGGAGTCGGTTAACCGACTAATCGGTTAGGTCGGAACCGAATTGACCGAATTCCAACCCCTAAATAAAAGACACAATATGTTCTAAATATAAAGTGGCACTTTGTGATTAAAAGAGATTAATGATCTTAATAAAATGTATTTTTTAAGAAAAATTAACCAAGTCAGGCAGGGTGAAACTCGAATCCAATCGATCTACGTACATAATCGAATGGATAATGGAGCTATGTGAAGTTTATGCCTCCATATTCAATATGTTGATAAATCACACTTACAAAATTGAATTACTAATTTGTTCACCCATTGATTTTTAAAATCCAAGATCCACCTCTAACATCATGGACTAGCACCAAAAAAGTCTTGGGGGTAAGAGTTTTATATTTTAAACAATGTAAGATCATATATAAAAACATATACTACAAGAAACCGCTAAAGTCAAGGCTAAGATGAAAGTTTGATTTGGTCTTTTATTTTGTTGTATTTGTGGCCCTACTTTATCCTTACACCTAACCTCATCGAGGTTGAACAAATTTTTCCTATAATTTTAATCTCGACTCAACAAATACTTTTAATTTTAATTTCTATTTGTCAATTCATCGATGGATTCGAAGTAGTCAAACTAACAAAAGTAATTTCACTAATATTGGTAATAGAGTGTGGTTTTTGACAAAAGGAATAAATCAAAGTCATTAGCCTTTCAAAACAAGAGAATAAACTAAAATCAGTTGACTTCTAATATGTATTGATGACTAGATCTTGACACTTTTCTATATTCTTTTATTTAATATGAATAGTTCTAGCTAGCAACATTTTTGGCGAAGAATGTAATAATCATAATTTTTTTAAAAAAATGATTATAAAACACGAAAAAAATAATTTAATCCATCAGGTAGAACGTATAACCGGAATATACAATTTCATAATTCAAATAGCTACGGAAAAAATTCCTTTTCAGCCTAAACAGCACCGGATGATGCTGATGAATTGGCGACAACCTGCTCCAGCCAGCTAAGTCCGACTACACATGTTTCGTTTACTTGATTCGTCGTTGTGCATAATTAATGGTGTAATTCTATTTAACTCAATTCGAGACAAGAACTGAGAAATCAGAGACATAATATTATTAAAAAAATAAATACAAATACATTAATTTGTATTGTCAAATTATCATATATATATCAAATATTTAGGAGTGGATTTGGTGCGCCGGAAAAGGATGTTTTAGTTGTAAATTAGGTAAACTTAGACCATAATCATCATGGCAATTATTCAAGTCGATGGATATTTCATCTATAAATTGAAAAAGATGAACTTGCTATATATTCTGAAACCCTTTTAAAGTAAAAAAAAAAAGCTAGTGAAATAGAACTAAAAAAGAACTAATCAATTGGTCAAAGAAAGTGTTTAGGTGCGCTTTGAACTATTAAAACGTCAGAAATAAGATGATTGGAGTTGAAATTCTGTTTGTATCCACCTCAACATTTTGACCACTTAAAAGTTTGATAATCAATTTTGAATTAAAATTATAGTCTATAGGTAGTATTACAACATTTAACAAACCCCATAACGATTTGATTATGATATTTATTTTGTTGTTAATTCATGTATAATCATAATTCAAAGTAATCTATCCATTCATGTGCCTTTGTTTAGTTAATGAAAATGTTAGGTAAAAAAATTCCATAATATTTTTAGGTGGAGAAACAAAAATGTGGAGTATCGGTTTTAGGATTTACAAGCAGCAAAAATAGACATATATCACATCTTAATGTGAAAAAAGTGTCTAAATTCTAAAGCTATTTGACTATTTTGAATAGCAATATTCATTACTTTAGCTACTTTCCATGGGAAAAATATCACCAAGGTCAACTACAAGACTTTGGAATTGAAAAAGAAAATAAATAGTGAAATATTTCTCCATGGTGCACATAGAATTCTAAGCAAATTAAATCCTACTAATTAATAGTACTATATAAATCTTATAATTAACCTTATTAGATGCTGCGATTATCTCAATTGGGATAAAGGGAGTATATAGGGTATTAGTAGTTTTAATTTAAGTGTAACGTTAATTTATTCAACTCATTGTTTAGCGAACTCATAAAACTACACCAATAGGTAAAATAGAAGCCATTTTGCATCTCCGAAAACTTCAAATCAATATTTTCATATTTTGATTATTTGATTCGTCTACAAGAATTAGTCCTTTTCATTTCTAGATATAACCCAACGACACATTATCAGAATAAAATTTATTCACAATTTATACTCCTTTGTCAATAAAAAATAGTTTCATTTTATCATTTTAGAATGTTTACGAAACATAATTTTTTATATTTTATCCACTTTTTCTCTTTTTTTTTTGTTATTTTTATCAATTTTCTCATGAAAATACATGTCAGTTCAATAATGGCCTTTTTTTTTTTTTGGACGGATGGAGTATTAATATAATCCACTGTTTTCGTCAATAATAATACATTTATCAAAATTACTAACATTACCTCAAGGGGTGATTATATCTCCATTTACAATATGCGATTAACTTTTATCAAAATCGTGTCTCACTATCACTCCATTAATTGTATTTTTCTGAGATGAACCATTATCTCTATTTTCCTGGCAGCCCATTTTAAGTGAATTGGGTGAAATAGGGGGAAATGGGCTCGAGTGTGTAATTTTTAAATGGGCCATGGATCTATACATGAATACAGCCCAATAAATTTATATAATTATCCGAAATATAATATATAAAAATAATTGTTCTTTAACACAATTACTCCATTCGTCCCAGATAATTCGTCCCAGTTTTTCATTTCGGTCCATCCCACATAATTTGTCCTACTTCACTTTTACCATTTTTGGTAATGGGTCCCATATTCTACTAACTCATTCCTACTCACATTTTATTATAAAACTAATATATAAAGGTAGGACCCACTTTCCACTAACTTTTTCAACCCACTTTTCATTACAATTCTTAAAACCCGTGCCCGGTCAAAGTGACCCGAATTATCCGGGACGGAGGGATTATATAAAAACAAAAAAGTATTACTCCTTTAAGTTAAACTCAAGGACGCGTCGTTAGAATAAAACTACAAATTGCATTAATGACTATATACCAAACTTTAATTAAGGTAATTGTGCTTACAAGAATCTCTCTATTTCCAGCGAAGATTACTCAAAATTTAATATTCCAATTCATCATATTTATTGGTATATTCTAATTATTTACTCCCTCCACCCCTAAACTATTGATTTCCCTTTTTTATTGTTACATTATATGTTACTATTAATTTTCGTTTTTCGTAAAACATCTAGTTTCTCAGACTTTGCATTCACTTTATCTCTCCTATTTTACTATATCTTTTAATAAATATTACTATCAATTACATGTAATAGGATGAATATTAATTTTGTAAAAAAAAAATTACATGTAAATGGGATAAAATTAAATCTATATCAGAAAAATGGAGCACTAATATTCACGGATTCAATTTCTATATAATATGATGTGAAAATATTTCTATAACACACCATACCCTAACCACCATGACAACCGTGCTTGAAACCTGCCGCATTCCGCCGGCACCAGGCGCCGCCGCCGAGCTATCACTGCCGCTATCCTACCTCGACGTCACCTGGATCCACTTCACCCCCATCCGCCGCCTCATCTTCTACAGCCACCCATGTTCCGAAGCTGAATTCTCCAACACCATTGTTCCAAACCTCAAACACTCTCTCTCTTTAACTCTCAAACACTACCTCCCCGTCGCCGGAAACCTCCTCTACCCTTCCGACACCGCGCAGAAGCCCGCGATCCGCTACCTCGCGGGCGACTCCGTCCCGCTCACGGTCGCCGTCTCCGCCAACGACTTCGACCACCTCACCGCGAACCACTCGCGAGACGCGGATCAATTCTACGACTACATCCCGTTGATTCCATCAATGACGATAGACAGGGACGAATTTAAAGTCGTCCCTGTCTTCGCCCTCCAGGCCACGCTGTTCCCCGGCCGTGGCGTGGCGGTTGGGTTCACCAACCACCACGTCCTCGGCGACGCTAGCTCGATCGTCGGATTTATTAAAGCGTGGGCCGAGATTAACAGACTCGGATCCGAGTCTGTTTCTGTCGAAAACCGGCCAGTTTTCGACAGAGGGCTTATTAATGACCCATGTGGGTGGGACCATTTGAATTGGGAAGTGATGAGAGAGATTCCTTTCACACCTCCACCATCCTCTGACCCGGTCCCCACGGGCCGGGTCAGGGCGACGTTCACTCTGGACCGGACTGGTTTAGAAAAACTGAAAAAAAGAACCGGTCCGGTTCAGATCTCGTCGTTCGTGGCCGCGGCGTCGTACGTCTGGAGCTGTCTGGCGAAGTCCGGCCGCGCGGGCGACGTCGCGGAGCACTTCTCGTTCGTCATCGACGTGCGCGGGCGGGCGGATCCGCCGGTTCCCGCGAGCTACTTCGGCAACTGCCTGAGCTACGCGGTGGCGAGGGTGGAGGCGGGGCGGCTGGCGGGGGAGGAGGGGTTTGCGGCGGCGGCGGAGGAGTTCGGGAGGGTGATGAGGGAGAGGGTGAATAGGAAGGAGGAGGTTTTGAGATGTATGCAGAATTGGCGGGAGAGCTTTGAGGAGATGAAGGGGATTCGGGCGGTTGGGGTTTCGGGGTCGCCGAAGTTCGATCTTGGCGCGGCGGATTTCGGGTGGGGGGAGGCGAGGAAGGTGGAGGTGCTGTCGATTGACGGGGAGAGTTCGATGTCGCTGAGCAAATCGAGGGGCGAAGGCGGCGGATTGGAGGTGGGGTTGTCGATGGAGAAGAAGAGGATGGAAGCATTTGCTGCAATATTTGCTCAAGGCCTAATGTAATGAATGAAGATCATGTGTAGTTATGAATGAGAGTGATGTTATTCAGCCATAACTATTCGAATAAAATCTTTTCAAGTTTCAATTAAATAAAATCGTTAAACACTATGTGTCTCATTTTTCGATCTTGGTCCCTTCCTTACAAATTGTCTTAATTAATCTTTTCGGCTAATTTTCTTTTACATTTCTTAAATTAATATTGGATCAAACTGAGACACAGTATTGGGATAAGAGAAAAGTAACAAATATAGAGAATTAAAATATAGGGAAATTGGTCTCTAAAACCATGAACTTTGCCCAAAATTTGGTATTTCCCATGAACTTTGAAATTGATATATAATATCACGAACTTTGCATTTTGTTTGGTATTTCCCAAACTCACTCAAATAAGATATTTTCATCAAAATCTTATTTAATATAGGCAACCGTGATATGTTTTATAATATTTGAAACCACTTTTTAAGTTCATAACATGTAGCATAAAAAGTCAAGTTGAAAACCACGTTGATTTAATTGTGTCAAGTATGATAAAAGCCTCGTAAGTTAGCCAAATATAGTAATAAACATGCCGTGGGAAATACCAAACAAAATGCAAAGTTCGTGATATTATATACCAATTTCAAAGTTCATGGGAAATACCAAATTTTGGGCAAAGTTCATGGTTTTAGAGACCAATTTCCCTAAAATATATTGAAATGACGTCATTTCATATGTTGCCGGCGACCTAACGGTACAAGGGGTTTTCTCTCGGGATCCAAAGGGAATGCTTGAGCTTCGGGATGTTAAAAATGTCAAGGGAATCGGCTTTGGTTCATATTTGGTCGTAGAAGATGAGGCGGTGCCTTGTCCTATGTTATGTGAGTTAGTTTTTCGGACACAAGATTTAAGAAATTAATTTTAAATATTTAGATATAAAAAAAAAATAAAGTAGGTGAAAAATGAGAAATTAGAATACAATAGAGAATTGGATTTTATAGCCAAAATAAATGACATCCAAGTAATTTAAGACATGATAAAATAGAACTACCCAAATAATTTGGGATAGAGGGAGTACTTCTTATATTTCAACTTTGTTACACGTAAAATAAAGTTACATCCTTGATATTTTTCCACCCACTCTTAGGCCATCTTCAAATATAGAAGAAAAAGCCTCCACCATCTCCTTAGACAACGACATACCGACGACCAAACCGTTGCCGGAGCTACCCAACCACATCGCGTAGTTCCTGTCGTCCATCGACAGAAACTCGACCTTCCTCATCGACCCCCATCCAAAATCTGCCCCCGCGAACTCGAATCTCGGCGAGCCAGAAGCCAGCAACACCCTCATGTCCTTAAAATTCGACAACACAATCGACAGCCGATTTTCCGGCTTTTTCAGAAACTCATCCCCATCGTAGATTTTATTCATCTCATCATCAATAGCCTTTGCCGCGACAACAAATCCATCCTCAGCCGCCAGCTTACTACGCTCGAGCCTCACCACCCCAGCACCCAAGCAATTCCCGAAGTAATTCGCCGCCACGGGAGGATCAAACAGTGCATTCCGCCGCCCCCTCCCATCGGCTGGATAGTAGAAAACCTCATCCTCCTTGTAAGTTTTATGTCTCACATATGTGACATGTGATAGAATCTTAAATAGAATTGGATTTTAGTATAATAGATACATTTGGTATAAGACACATTTTACCCTAATTAATTGACTATCAATTAATTATTGTCACATCAATTAATTAAATAGTCATATTATATTTCTCCAAAGAGAATATATGTTCATGTATATATATATATGGCGATTGATTGCCAATAAATGGAAAAGATTGATTACATAATCTTTTTATGGAATGAATATTCATTCCCTTGGCCATCAAGTAAAAGAAACGTGCATATATATTATTAAAGATTTGATTAGAATTGATTGTGATCAATTAGTAATATTAACAGACTGAAGATTATGTTCTTGGTCAATAAGAAATGTATTTACTAATTATTTTGGGCCTCTTTGATGGAAAGGGCTTTTAGGGTTTGATACTTAGGGGTTTGTCCTCTCTCTGCCTATAAATACAAGTGTGGTGATCCCATCAAAACACACACATTAAGAGAACACATAATGAGGGAAAGAGAGAGAAACAAATCCTTGGAGTTGGAGTTGCACCACTACGCCAAAGAAAGTCCGAGGAAGTTCGTCTCCTCCTTCCTCAATCGCTTCCGCTATGGATCGCCAAGGTATGTCTCGATCCTATTATGTTTATGGTTTACGTGAAATACATGTTGTTCGAAGATCTTGCTTTATTTATATTCAATTATGTAATCTTGAATATATGATGATAAATAATGTCCAATATGTGGTATCAGAGCCAAGTTGAGAACTCATGTATTTTCGTATTATTGAAAACCATAATTTTAGAATTTATTGTTTGATAAACTACTGTGAATTGAATCGGTTGTGTTTTTTTTTTTAATATGGTCAAATATATTATGAATTCAATTTTGTTGAATTGTACGTTAAGTATTTCATGAATATACATGAGCAATCACAGAAACTTATCAAACTATGCTTTATGTATTAATCGAATGTTTTATTTTCTAAAATACGTTCAAACATCTTATGACTTTAAAATCTGGTAAATCGCATTGTATTTATGAATTCTATATGTGCATATTAGTTGAATTTTTTTTTTATGTTTTGATTCGGCTATTTTCCATGATAGAAAGTTGTTTCTGTATGAATATTTGATTTGATTCACATAATTTCATTGTGAATTATAATGTTTGATTACTCTATCAATTAAAGGTTGTGTATTCTGTATGTTTATACTTTGAAATATATTGTTTGATTCTATTTATATATATGGAATTGATTTGGGTATTTTGATTGTATATATACTTTATGTAAATTGAGTTTGAATATGTGCATTGATGAATTGAGATTTCAATTAAATGTCTTATGATTATGAATCTACCGGAACGGTGGAATGAATGATTACATAATTCAATTCTCGTTTTAACATGTATTTTGATTATATTATGTTTATTTTGCAATCACCAAAGTGAAGCAAAATAAGGAGAGTCTATAATCAAACTCATATTATAATTTGTTTAAGCAATTAATCTCTATATGTTCTTGATTATATTATGTTTATTTTACAATCACCAAAGTGAGGTAAAATGAGAAGAGTTTACAATCAAGTTAATATGAAAATCTATGTATGCAATTAATCATCATACTTTTTGTGGCTATTCATTATCTAAATAGTTTGTTTGTTATAAGGTCTAGATTCCCAAAGGAAATAGTCTTTGCAACATAATAAACACTTATGGAGTTAATAATTTAAATTGGTGCCGATTACCCAAAGGTAACGCCAATTTATTATTACTCAATTATTGAACTAAGATATGAATATTAAAAGCATGATTTTTATAATTGTATGAAGACTACCCAAAGGAGTTTTCATAATTGCCTCATGATATGGGTTTTCAAATTAATGTTCGTGTTATTATTCTAAGCTTTTATATGTGAGCATTCATTTCTTAATTGCTCTTATAACGTAAAAACATATATTTTTTGCTACTAGTATGTTTATCTCAAATTTTCCCGCACTTAATGGAACTAACTTCTCTGAATGGAAAGAGAAACTTGAGTTCACTCTTGATGTAATGGACTTCCTAACACTGTTGAATGATGAGTCAATGATCTTATGATCAAAGTAGTTTGGTTGATTGCCCATAATGCTTGGGAAAAATATAACAGGACTAAGTTTATAGTTCATTAGAATGGTCGTTGCAGATAAAGTTTCTCAACGATTGACATTGCAAAAGAATGTTTGCAGAACGTTGAGGATTGCTTCATAACTGCATATAAAGTTTATTGCAGGAAAACTTACGAAGGATCTCATGAGCATGCAATATAATGGTTCTCGGACTATGTATGAGCATGTGATGGACATAAATAACATCTCTTCTACGCATGAAATTAGGATTATAGGTGAATGAGGATTTCCTTGTACAATTGACCCTAATTTCCTTACCTCCTCAATATGGACCATTCCAAATTGATTCACTATAAAAGATTAGTGGATTCTTAAAGAATGGGAAACGTATTGGTTTAGGAGGAGCGTAAGATGAAGAAGTATGGAATGGGTGCATCTCATGCTCTCATTGCAACCGAAGGAGCGTCTAAAGGATAATATTCATTCGAATTTATCATTCTTATGGCATAAAGGAACTGGATCATATTTCTAGTGAAAGAATTAAGAGGCTTATAAAGGATAATATTCGTTCGAATTTAGACTTTACAAGCATTACCGTTTGTGTGGATTGTATTAAATGTAAACAAACCAAATACAATACTAAAAATGCCACAAGAAGTAATGAGCTCCTTAAAATTATACATACACATATTTGCGGACCTTTTGATGTCTCGACTTTGATGGAGAAAAATATCTTATCACCTTTATTGACGATTTTTTCGCGTTATGCATTTATTTATTGCAAGAAAAATCTCAGGCACAGTTGAACATTTTATGACTGAAGTTGAAATGCAATTAAATAGAAAGGTGAAAATTATTCGATCCGATAGAGGTGGTGAATTTTATGGTCGTACCACTAAAATAAGTCAATTACATGGACCTTTTGCCAAATACTTAGAAAAGCATGGCATTTATGCTTAATATTCTATGCCAAGTACGTCTCAGCAGAATGATGTTGTTGAGAGACGAAACCGAACTCTCATGGAAATGGTTAGAAGTATGTTAATTCTACCCTACCCATATCGTTGTGAATTTATGCTCTTAGAATAGCTATTTATGTATTAAACCGGGTTTCTATTAAGGCTGTTCCAAAGACCCCTTATAAACTTTGGACACGTAGAAAAACCTAGTTGCAGGACCTTCATGTTTCGGGTTGTCCCGCAGAACCTAGAGTATACTCTTCGCAAGAAAAGAAATTGGACTTTAGATTGTTAGTGGTTACATTATGGGTCACCCAGTAAAGTCCAAAGGGTACAGTTTTTACCATCCTAATCATAGCATGAAAATTGTTGAAACTGGAAATGCAAGATTCTTTAAGAATGATGAGATCAGTGGGAGTTTTAACACTCATAATGCGGTCATTAGTGAAATAAGGGTAGATTTCCGTCTTCCCTCATTTCCTCAAGAATTAAGTGTGTCAAATATTGTTGAACAGCCTAACAATATTTGAATGATCAACCACTTAATGATGATGCCACAGTCATTGAACATAGGTGTGGAAGAAGCATCTACAGAAGTGTCATTAAGGCGTTTTCTAAAAAAACGAAGGTTGGGTATTTCTGATGACTGTGGCTAATATCTCCAAGAATCCGAATGTGACATAGGAATACGTAATGACCCAGTTTCATATTCACTAGTCATTAAGTGTAATAGTTCTAATAAATGGATTGATGCATGATGAAAGAGTTAAAATCTATGGATTGTATAGAGTCTGGGACCTTGTCGAATTACCTGACGAAAGTGTATTGGGTGTAAATGGGTCTTCAAGACCAAATTCGACATAAATGGTTTAATCAAACGATTTAAAGCCAGACTTGTTGCCAAAGGTTATACTCTTAAAAGATAGCATTGATTATAAAGAGACTTTCTCTTAAGTATCAAAGAAGGACTCACTTAGAATCATTTTGGCACTTGTAGCCCATTTCGACTTGGAACTACATCAAATGGATGTGAAAAAACTGCTTTTCTAAATGGCGATTTGTAAGAAGAAGTCTACATGAAACAACCTGAAGACTTCATTAAGAAATGGAATGAAAATTTTTAGTCTGCAAACTTAAGATATCAATTTATGGACTGAAACAAGTTTCTCGACAATGGTATTTTAAATTCCATGACACTATTACTGCTTTTGGTTTTAAAGAAAACACTGTTGATCGGTGTATATACCTCAAGGTTAGTGGGAGCAAGTTCATATTTTTGGTTTTGTATGTTGATGATATATTGCTTGCTAATAGTGACATTGGATTACTACATGACACTAAAATTATCTCTCTAAAAATTTCAACACAAAAGATATGTGTGAGACATCCTATGTCATAGGATAGAAATATCTTGTGATCAATCACGTGGACTCTTGGATTGTCTCATAAAAGCTACATAGATCGAATCTTTTAGAGAGATACGACATGAGTGCATGTTCTCCAAGTGTTGTTCCAATTCATAAAGGTGACAAATTCAGTTTGAATCAATGTCTAAAAACTGAATTGGAACGTAAGATGGAAAATATTCCTTATGCATCTATTGTGGGAAGTTTGATGTATGCTCAAGTCTGTACTAGACCAGACATCAACTTTGCAGTTGGAATGCTAGGCCGTTACCAAAGTAACCCTGGTGTTGAACATTGGAGAACTGTAAAGATAATAATGAGATACTTAAGGGAACAAAAGATTTTATGCTCACATTACGGAAATCTGATCAGCTAGAAGTTATTGGATTTCCATTAAAGCTAAATTTATGGTTTGCTTTGAAGCATTAATGATTGAAAATTTTTATTTCAGGCCTTGGTATTGTCTCCTTAATATCCAAACCCTTGAAATGTATTGTGATAATAGTGCAATCGAATCTTTCTCTAAGAATGACAAGTATTCAAAGGAGCTAAACACATGGAATTAAAGTTTCTTGTCATGAAAGATGAAGTTCAGGAACAAATAATATCTATAGAATGTATAAGCACACAGCTTATAGTTGCTGACCCGTTGACTAAGGCGTTACCGCCTAAGACATTTATGGAATAAGTTAACAGAATGGGTCTTGGGGTATGGAAACGTCTAATCTTTATGTTTCCATGTTGGTTCAGACACTTAAGTTATGGATATTTTGAATTCAATAAAGTTGTCTCTACTTTTCCTGCATATACTTATTATTTGATATGCATATGTACGTTTTTAGTATTAATGCGGGAAGTCTTGAAATAAGACAATTATGGACATTGTGTCACTTATAGATTATATTAGTGGAGTTATTGGTGATGTGGTACATGGAAGGAACTATGTCGATTGAATGATATACGCCCGTCATGACCCGCATTAGTAGTCTCTCTAATATAATACTTATGTTTACCAATGATGAAAGTATTTATAAAGTCCAATATTATGTGCGCCTTATGTTTATTATGTCTATTTTACTGTGGCTCTGTCAAGTGTGACAAGTGGGAGAATCGAAAGCTTTGTGTCCCACATGTTCGCCAAGTGGGAGAATGTAAGTTTTATGTCTCACATATGTGACATGTGATAGAATCTTAAATAGAATTGGATTTTAGTATAATAGATACATTTGGTATAAGACACATTTTACCCTAATTAATTGACTATCAATTAATTATTGTCACATCAATTAATTAAATAATCATATTATATTTCTCCAAAGAGAATATATGTTCATGTATATATATATGGCGATTGATTGCCAATAAATGGAAAAGATTGATTACATAATCTTTTTATGGAATGAATATTCATTCCCTTGGCCATCAAGTAAAAGAAACGTGCATATATATTATTAAAGATTTGATTAGAATTGATTGTGATCAATTAGTAATATTAACAGACTGAAGATTATGTTCTTGGTCAATAAGAAATGTATTTACTAATTATTTTGGGCCTCTTTGATGGAAAGGGCTTTTAGGGTTTGATACTTAGGGGTTTGTCCTCTCTCTGCCTATAAATACAAGTGTGGTGATCCCATCAAAACACACACATTAAGAGAACACATAATGAGGGAAAGAGAGAGAAACAAATCCTTGGAGTTGGAGTTGCACCACTACGCCAAAGAAAGTCCGAGGAAGTTCGTCTCCTCCTTCCTCAATCGCTTCCGCTATGGATCGCCAAGGTATGTCTCGATCCTATTATGTTTATGGTTTACGTGAAATACATGTTGTTCGAAGATCTTGCTTTATTTATATTCAATTATGTAATCTTGAATATATGATGATAAATAATGTCCAATATGTGGTATCAGAGCCAAGTTGAGAACTCATGTATTTTCGTATTATTGAAAACCATAATTTTAGAATTTATTGTTTGATAAACTACTGTGAATTGAATCGGTTGTGTTTTTTTTTTAATATGGTCAAATATATTATGAATTCAATTTTGTTGAATTGTACGTTAAGTATTTCATGAATATACATGAGCAATCACAGAAACTTATCAAACTATGCTTTATGTATTAATCGAATGTTTTATTTTCTAAAATACGTTCAAACATCTTATGACTTTAAAATCTGGTAAATCGCATTGTATTTATGAATTCTATATGTGCATATTAGTTGAATTTTTTTTTTATGTTTTGATTCGGCTATTTTCCATGATAGAAAGTTGTTTCTGTATGAATATTTGATTTGATTCACATAATTTCATTGTGAATTATAATGTTTGATTACTCTATCAATTAAAGGTTGTGTATTCTGTATGTTTATACTTTGAAATATATTGTTTGATTCTATTTATATATATGGAATTGATTTGGGTATTTTGATTGTATATATACTTTATGTAAATTGAGTTTGAATATGTGCATTGATGAATTGAGATTTCAATTAAATGTCTTATGATTATGAATCTACCGGAACGGTGGAATGAATGATTACATAATTCAATTCTCGTTTTAACATGTATTTTGATTATATTATGTTTATTTTGCAATCACCAAAGTGAAGCAAAATAAGGAGAGTCTATAATCAAACTCATATTATAATTTGTTTAAGCAATTAATCTCTATATGTTCTTGATTATATTATGTTTATTTTACAATCACCAAAGTGAGGTAAAATGAGAAGAGTTTACAATCAAGTTAATATGAAAATCTATGTATGCAATTAATCATCATACTTTTTGTGGCTATTCATTATCTAAATAGTTTGTTTGTTATAAGGTCTAGATTCCCAAAGGAAATAGTCTTTGCAACATAATAAACACTTATGGAGTTAATAATTTAAATTGGTGCCGATTACCCAAAGGTAACGCCAATTTATTATTACTCAATTATTGAACTAAGATATGAATATTAAAAGCATGATTTTTATAATTGTATGAAGACTACCCAAAGGAGTTTTCATAATTGCCTCATGATATGGGTTTTCAAATTAATGTTCGTGTTATTATTCTAAGCTTTTATATGTGAGCATTCATTTCTTAATTGCTCTTATAACGTAAAAACATATATTTTTTGCTACTAGTATGTTTATCTCAAATTTTCCCGCACTTAATGGAACTAACTTCTCTGAATGGAAAGAGAAACTTGAGTTCACTCTTGATGTAATGGACTTCCTAACACTGTTGAATGATGAGTCAATGATCTTATGATCAAAGTAGTTTGGTTGATTGCCCATAATGCTTGGGAAAAATATAACAGGACTAAGTTTATAGTTCATTAGAATGGTCGTTGCAGATAAAGTTTCTCAACGATTGACATTGCAAAAGAATGTTTGCAGAACGTTGAGGATTGCTTCATAACTGCATATAAAGTTTATTGCAGGAAAACTTACGAAGGATCTCATGAGCATGCAATATAATGGTTCTCGGACTATGTATGAGCATGTGATGGACATAAATAACATCTCTTCTACGCATGAAATTAGGATTATAGGTGAATGAGGATTTCCTTGTACAATTGACCCTAATTTCCTTACCTCCTCAATATGGACCATTCCAAATTTGTCAAGTTAAACCATGTTATTTAATATACTATACAAATTTAGATAATTTCTGTTCTATCAAACAACAACGAAAAAACATAATATCTTTGCATATCTTGACATGAAGCCCGTATTTCTTATCTTATTTTACATATCTTCTCATATCCCATCCTTTTTATCAAACGAGCCCTTAATGTAAGAATGAGGGAATAATTTTTTTTATGTGGTTCATCCATTATTGATTGTTTCACTTTGTTTTTTTTTACTAACAAAAACTCCATCCGTCCCACTCAAGATAACCTCATTTTTGAGTGACACGTGATTTTATGAAAAGTTGTTAGATGGAGTAAGTAAAGAGAAAAAAAGTAGTAATTGAATATTCTAATGAAGAGAGAGGAGAGAAATACTTCCTTCGTCCCATGTTACTTGAGGCGTTTCTTTTCGGCATGATATTTAAGAAAGTTATGTTTAGTGAGTTAAATAAAGTAAAATAAAGTAGATGAGAAAATAAAGAAAGAGAGAGGAGAGAATAAAATAGTAAAAGAAAGAATAAAGTAGGTGTGATTAAATGTTTTGTTTTTAGCCAAAAAGATAAATGGCTCAAGTAATTTGGGACAACCTAAAATGAAATACAACTTAAGTAACTTGAGATAGATAGAGTATTTATTTCCAAATATAGAAAGTGGACATCTTAAATGTGACAAACTAAAAGGGAAAAGTAAACATCTTGATGGGACGAAGGTAGTAAGATTTTAAGAAATACTCCATCTGACTCGGCTAATATGACACATTTCTCGGTTGACAAGAGATTTTATAATTTGTTAGTTAATTTGTTTAATTGCAGTGTAAAAATGTGAGTATATATAAGTTTTAAATGAAGAGAAAAAGATGGTTGTATCATTTAATTGAAGAGAGAAAAAAGTGATTATATATAATAATTGTTATATAATAATTGAAGAGATAAAGTTATTTTAATATTTCAAAATATAAAATTTTAATAATCTTATTTAGAATTGCCTAAAAAGAAAAATATGTTATTGGTAAAGAGGGAGTACAACATAAAATATGTGTCGTTGGAATAAAACTGCAAATTTCATTTATGACTATATACCAATCTAATTATCCCAACAAAAACCATGTATCGTTAGAATACAACTGTAAATTTCATTTATGACTATACTAATCTAATAAAACTGCAAATTTCATTTGTGACCATTTCCCAATCTACTAATCCCAAAAGTCATTCAGAATCTATCAATTCAATCACATTTTTGTTTGATTTTGCAATTGAGTCATTTAAATTATTAAATTTAGTCAAATTCTGATTCGTTCCACAAAAATATTTTGACTTTTTAATAAGTGTAATCATATACTCCATTCGTCCCTAAAGAAAGTGCATATTATTACGGGACGGACTAAAATTATCTTAGGGCAACCCAAAATGAAATACGGTTCAACTACCTTGAAACGGATGGAGTATACATTAAGAAATACAAAAATCCATCCTATCTGTCTAGTAAAAATTTCGTTTATGACTACTCCCTTCGTCCCACAATAAGATTTTCGTTTCCCATTTCGATCCGTTCCAAAATAAGAATTTTATTTTATTTTTACCATAAATAGTAAGTAGACCCCACATTATACCACGACTGATATTCCACTTACTTATTCCATTTACCTTAGTTAAAACTTTAATGCCAACAAAAATTTTGTTAAAGATAAATGTAGAGATAAGAATCTTTCAATTCGATGCTAACAAAGACACTCTCATTCGAGAAAAAATTCCTTAAATACCCCTTAGTAGTATCATCACTCTTACTCCAAACACCGCCATGACAACCGTAATCGAAACCTGCCGTATTCCGCCGCCTCAAGGCGTCGCCGCCGAGCTCCTCCTCCCGCTCTCCTTCTTCGACATGTCTTGGCTGCACACCGTTCCGATATACGTCCTCAACTTCTACAATCACACATGTTCCGAAGCTGAATTCCTCAACACCATTGTTCCGAAGCTCAAACACTCTCTCTCTTTAGTCCTCAAACACTACCTCCCCGTCGCCGGAAACATCCTCTTCCCTCTCGACACCGCCGCCTCAAAGCCCGTCCTCCGCTACATCTCCGGCGACACCGTAGCCCTCACGGTCGCCGTCTCCGGCCTCGATTTCGACGAGCTCGTCGCGAATCACGCGAGAGAAGCCGACCAATTCTACGACCTCGTCCCGCCGCCCGTCCCGCTGATTGAAGAAGAAAATTACAAAATTGCCCCTGTGTTTTCATTCCAGGCGACTCTCTTCCCCGGCCGCGGAATCTGCATCGGCGTGAACTTCCAGCACACCCTCTGCGACTGGAGATCCACCGTCGGATTCATGAAGGCGTGGGCTGCGATCAATAAATCCGGCGGTGATGAGGTTTTCGCGACGAAAACCGGGCCGGTTTTTGAGAAACCGGATACGGAAGGTTCTAGAAGAGTCAATGGAATGTTCTGGAATGAAATGAAGAAGATTCCTTTCGAGCCTGCAGCGTCGCTTCCACAGCCTACTAATAGAGTGAGAGCCTCGTTCGTCCTCCGCCAATCCGACATAAGGAAGCTGAAGAATCGGATCTTAACGGCGAGGCCGGGCCTGGATCGGGTCTCCACTTTAATGGTAGCTGCGGCGTATGTTTGGACTGCACTAGTGAAGTCTCACGGCAGCAGCGCGGAAGGGGAAGAGGAGGTGCTCTACATTCCGGCTGACGCAAGGGGGCGGCGGAACGCGATGTTCGATCCGCCGGTTCCGGTGAATTACTTCGGGAATTGCTTGGGTGGTGGGTTGGTGAAGATGGAGCAGCGGAAGGTGGCGGGGGAGGATGGATTTGTGGTGGCCGCGGAGGCGATTGGGGATGTGATCAAGGCGAAGATTCTCGACGGAGATGAGTTGCTTAAGAGTCCGGAAAATCGGCTGGGGAAGATGGAGAGGCGTGAGAAGGTTTTCGGGGTTTTGGTGGTGTATGGTTCGCCAAAGTTTGAGTTTAAGGAGGCGGATTTCGGGTGGGGGGTGGCGAGGAAGATGATGATTCTGTCGTTGGATGAAGATAAATATGGGATGTTGATGAGTAACTCCGGCGACGGCGGTTTGGTCATCGATATGTCGCTGCCCAAGGAGAGGATGGAGTCTTTTGCGTCTATATTTCAAGATGGCCTAATATCGCGAGGAAAAATATATGGAGAATCAAGGTTGTAGACATGTAGTCTACAATTACCTATTCCTTCCTTCAGTCCCTTTTATTTAAGATGTTACTACCTCCGTCCCCCAAAATTTGCTACACTTTGACCCGACACGGATTTTAAGAAATGTAATGAAAAATGAGTTGAAAAAGTTGGTGGGATGTGGATCCTACTTTTAAAGTATTAGTTTTATAATAAAATGTGAGTAGGAATGAGTTAGTGGAATATGGGGTCCACTGCCAAAAATGGTAAAAGTGAAGTGTATCAAATTTTCAGGGACGGCCCGAAATGGTAATATGTATCAAATTTTCAGGGACAGAGGTAGTATTTTTCAAAATATAGCCCTTGAGTATTTATGTAAAAGATGAACTTAGTACTTTCCTTTGTCGCTTGATAAGTGATTCATATTTCTTTTCGAAATATTTAATAAACGAGTTCTTGGAGTTAATAGGCGAGTTGTTAATATTGTTAATTAAAATCTTTCATATTAAGCTATCAAGACTAGTGACTATTCCCTTCGTTCTCTAATATGTGTAATGTTTTCACCATGCTCAAATTTTATAAGTATCATTGTCGTAGAAAGTGAATTGAAAAAAATTAATGTTACGTAGATTCTACTTTTAGAGCATCCACAATAAGAATAGGTCAGCCATAAGCCAGCCACTCTCTCTCTCTGCCACGACAGCAGCTCTAAAAATCCACCTGCCACATTAGCATTTTACTCAAATAGGCTAGTCATAGGCCAGCCGCAATAAAAATAATTCAAAACAACTACATTTAAGGAATTAAATTTACGATTAAATTACGGAATTAAATTTACGAGACATATACGGGAAAATTCATTCATTTCATTAAAAAAAAGGTACATAGATAAAAAAAAATACACTCGTCGTCGCCGCCGCCGTCCTCGCCGCTGCCACCCGGGGTATCTGAGGCAGCCTCTGAACCCCCCACCAGTGCCCTCGAGGCATCCAAATCCACCCGCATGTTCTCGAGCATTGAGTGGAGAAACCTCTTCTCCGTGGGGTCAGTTGCGGCCTTCCACTCTTGGAAGACCTTGTACATCCGTTCCTCCGTCTTTGCACGCGAGAATAAGGTGCCGAGATGACCTCTTGTGGCGATAGGGGTGATCCTCCCCTCGCTTCCCGTTGCGCCCGCTTTTGGCCAACCGGGCGAGGGCGACGAGTAGAGGATGGAGGGGACGGAAACTCCTCAGCATCCGGGGGGAGGTCGTGGGATCCGCCGCTGCTGTTGCTGTAGTCGTCGGAATAGTTCAACCTCTGCTTCTTCGGCCACTCAGCGTCGCACCCCGCCCGGAACTTCTCGGAGTCCTTCAGCAACACATAGCATTCCCAGAAGGTGAACTCCTTATACTTCCCCGGCAAGGGGAACTGACTCTCCGCTACCCTCCGGGCGTCCTCCTCATTCTGACCACTAGTCAGCTGGCGGAGGGCGTTGGCGTACAACCCCGAAAATCGGCCGACCGCGGCCCTGATCCGTTCCCACCCCTTCCGACACTCCTCCTCGCTGTAGTCCTTTCCGTGCATGCAGTTCCTCCTGTAGGCTGCTCCAATCTTCGCCCACATGTTGAGGACCCGCTGGTTGTTCGCAACCAGCGGATCATCGCAAACCGACAACCACGCCTTGGCCACGCCGGCGTACTCATCCTCCGTCCACTTCCTCTGCGTGGGGGTGTCGTGAACAGCGGGCTGCGACGACTCGCCGACCACCTTGCCCTTCCCCTTGGCCTTCTTCTTCTTCGGCGCGGCCCGACCCGCTGGAATGGGAGTGTTCAGGTCCCCGAGATCGATCCTCATCTCATGCAATGACAAAAGATCATCGCCAGTGAACTGCGTCTTCACTTGGGTCGACGTGTGAGGCGAAGTCGTCAAAAAATCAAGAGAGGGACGATAGACCGTGTCCCCCCTCGGTGACCCTACATCCCGGGATGCATACCTCCCTGCCATACCGGCATCATCCCCATCATCTACTGCTGCATCTGGGGTATACCTCCCCACCCCGGCGTTACCTACCCGCCGCTGGCCTGCACCCCGCCCGGCATCCCCCCCGTTTCCCCCCCTGCGCTCCAGCCATCATCCCCATCAACTGTTGCCAAGGGACGTTAAACCCTGAGCCCATTTGCCCGGCCATCTGGCCCCATCCAGATCCCACGGGTACCGTGGGAGTCTGAGATCCGCTCGTCGCCGGACTGGACTCGTTGTTGTGGTCCATCGCTCGATGTTGCTCTTGTATAGAAATTTAGAAAGAGAGAAAACTCGTTAAAACAAGTGGTGCAAATGAAAATGAAACTAATATAGCGTATATATAGGTTTTCAAAAATTTAAAAAAAAAAACGAAAATTGGCGCTGGCCGATTGGCACGCCACAATGGCGGTCAGCGCCCTCAAATCGGCTAGCCCACGCCGATTTTTTCGCCGATTCGGCGCTGGCCGATTACAATAGTTCGGCTAGCGACGCGAATCGGCTAGCTGGTGGGCTAGCCGCTATTGTGGATGCTCTTATATACTTCTTCCGTCAAAAAGAATATATACTTTAGGTCCGAAACGAGTTTTAATGTAAAATTGGCAAAGTAAAAGAAAAGTTGAGAAAACAAGTAATTAAAGTATTGTTAGTGGAAAATGGGTCCCACCTCATTAGAAAGAAAATATTTTCCAAAATTAGAAAGTGCATATTCTTGAGAAACGTACTAAAAATGAAAGAATGCATATTCTTGTGGGATGGAGGGATTATTTCAGAATACTGATAAAATAATTTAAATAGAATGAAGAAACCTTACTACGATATTGCTCTTAAAGAATTTCGAACCTACGTCTAGAACATGGAGATCGGAGGTACATCGATTAAGGACCCGAGCAACAATATACGTTGAAAAATTAATCTAAAACATAATTTTAGAGATACAGTTATACCCCATTGTTCTGCAATAAATCAACTTAAATGTTGTTATGGAAAATCAAATCAAAGCTGCAAACCTAAACCCTTTATCACATAGAGAGACCAATTGCAAACATAGAAGCAAAAGCCTCCATCTCCTCCTTGGCCAACGACATACCGACGGCCAAATCCCCGTCGCGCGAGTTAAACAACGACATCAAATATCCCGTACCATCCAACGACAGAAACTCCACCTTCTCCGCCTCCCCCCATCCAAAATCTGCCTCCGTGAAATCCAACTTTGGGGAACCAGTTATCCCCAAAGCCCTCATATCCTTATATTTCGCCATCTCCGTCAACAGATTCTCCGGGCTTTTCAGAAACTCATCCCCGTCGTATATTTTTGCCTTCATCTCATCACCAATAGCCTCTGCCGCCGCAACAAATCCATCCTCCGCCGCCAACTTCCGATGCTCGACTCTCACCACCCTGCCACCTAAGCAATTGCCGAAGTAATTCACCGGCACTGGTGGATCGAACAGCGCGTTCCGCCGCCCCCTGGCGTCGGCCCCAAAGATGAAAACCTCATCTTTATCTCCAGCGGGACCCAAGGATTTCGCCAAGGTGGTCCAGACATAGGCGGCCGCAACCACAAAAGTGGAGACTCGATCTATGTTTGGCCTCGCCGAGAAGATCAGATTCTTGAGCATTTTTATGTCGGATTGGCGGAGGATGAATGAAGCTCTCACTCTATTGGTCGGCAATGGATGCGTCACCGCCGGCTGGAAAGGAATCTTCTTCATCACATCCCAGAATATTCCATCAAGTCTACTAGAATCCTTGCAAATTGGTCTCTTGAAAAACGGCAGAGATTCACCGTTTCTAGAAACAAACACGTCATCATCTCCGGATTTGTTGATCATAGCCCACGCCTTCACGAAAAAAAAATGTTAGTAAGAACTTCATGATTAAGGATATTTTCTTATAGTTGAATAGATTTATTTTAATTAGGTGTTGTTCGATTTTCTAAAGAAAATAGTAGTAAGATAGTACTCCCTCCGTCCCCGATTAAGAGTCACACTTTTTCAGTTCGGTCCATCCCCAATTAAGAGTCATACTTCATTTTTACCATAAATAGTAATTAGGTCTCACATTCCACTAACTCAATTCACTCACATTTTATTATAAAATCAATATAAAAAAATGGGTCTCACATTCCACTAACTTTTCAACCAACTTTTCTTTACATTTCTTAAAACTCGTGTCCGGTCAAAGTGTGACTCTTAATCGGGGACGGAGAGAATTTAAGATTGAGTTGCTAAATTATTTAGTAGGAAGGGATTGACTATGCATCATGACTATCCATCTAAAATTAAGTCACGAGATTGAATCTCATGAACCAAACGTAATACAAATTGAATCATGAGATATATATAATCTTAACCCCCATTAAAATACTAAAAGTCATACCAATAACACTTTTCATTATATTTTAGAATTAGTAAAATCATTAATAAGGGTTAAAAATAATTTCAGATAATGTGGACAAAATTAACAAATAAAAAAATACTTAAGCCATTACCTTCATGAATCCTAAGATTGATCTCCCGTCGCTAAGGCTATGGTGATTGCTCAAACCAACGCAGATTCCTCGGCCGGGAAAGAGAGTCACCTGCAGAGTGATCAGAGGGACAATTTGGTAATCTTCTTCCTCGGCCATTTTCGGCGTCCGCGGAAGGAGGTCATAGAATTGATCCGATTCTCTAGCGTGATTCGCTACAAGCTCTTCAAAATCGAGACAGGATACAGCGACCGTGAGGGAGACGGAGTCGCCAGAGATGTATCGGAAAACAGGTTTCTCGGTGTCAGGTTCGGAAGGGTAGAGGAGATTTCCGGCGAGGGGGAGAAAGTGTTTGAGAGTTAAAGAGAGAGAGTGTTTGAGGTTCGGAACAATGGTGTTGAAGAATTCAGCTTCGGAACATGGATGGTTGTAGAAGATGAGGCGGCGGGTCGTATTGAAATGCAGCCAAGTCATGTCGAAGAAGGAGAGCTGCAGGAACAGCTCGGCGGCGACGCCTTGTGGCGGCGGAATACGGCAGTTTTCGATCACAGTTGTCATTGCAGGGTTTTTGAGTATGAAGCGAACAACTAGATATGGTGTTTTATAGGGTAATTTTACTACTCCTTTTCTTTTTCTTTTTGTTTTGCATTACCACTCCTTTTCAATATATAGAAATTGAATCCATTACAAAATATTACTGCATGTCCAAGTAAATAGTCTTGTCCATTTTTTACGACCCAAATAATAGACTGAATTGGTAAGTCATATATACAATTATACTCCTTCTATACTAGAAAATTGTCGCTTGGATTCCATTTTTATCTATCCAATAAAATTTGTCATATTTTATTTGTATTATTTTTAGTAAATTTTTCTAACTCACTTTTCATAATATATTTTTAAATGTGTGACAGGTCAAACATGTTAAATTTTGGATGATTTTCTGGACGGGTAGGATGGTTTTACGTTTGTTAACATCTTATTAATGCTAGCTAATAGAGTAATATGCTATTTCGTTATATTTCCCCTGTGATCTCACGATAAGTGATACGTTTCTTTTGGAACAAATAAATTACTTCCTTCGTTTCTTAAAAATACAAAAGTTGAAAATGGTATGAGTTTTAATACAAAGTTGCTAAAGTAAGAGCGGAAAAGAGTAAAAATAGGTAAAGTAAGAGAGACGAACAAAAAAAGCAGTGGAATTAGTGTTAGTAGATTGTTAGATCCATTTCATATATGCGAAGTTTCTATTTTGAACAGACCAAAAATGAAATAATTTCATTTTTTTTTGAAAACAGATGGAATAAGAAAGTTATCTTTAAATTAATTGAAGTTGAAAAAGAGTAAAGTAGAAAAGTGAGAAGAAAATAAAGTTGAAAAAAGGAAAAATGTTGTTTTTTGCTTAAAATAAATTACTCACTTTAGGTTAGACATCCCAAACAAGAATACAAATAGAATGGATTGTAGGTTCAATGGAACGAAGATATGAATGAAATGTGAACTTCTTTGGATTTCTCATTTTCATCAAACCCCTCATTCATCTCATTATACCAAGCAATGTATAGAATGGAAGTAGGAATTACATTTCACATTTTGGTTTGTCCTTTGTTAATTGTCTTACTTCATTTTTAATATTTTTAGTAGACCATACATTCCACTACTCATACTTCCTCCGCTCCAAAGAAGATGACTCCTTCTTGGGACGGTACAAGATTTTATGAATGCTAATTTTAAAGTGTTTAAGAAAGTGGCATCTTACATAAAGACAAATGGAGTAGGTTTTGTTAGAGGTGATTATTTTTTATACGAGACGAACACACATGAAGTTAATTAGACATGAACATTCACATTTTGGTTTCGGGTCCTTATAGGGTCGACCCAATAAGAACCTGATGATTTTCGGTAGGGTCGGATCGGGTTAGAGTCAGGTATGGATTATCCGTTAATAAATAAAATAATTACTTTTATTATTTTTATTTATTAAAAAGTATTATACTTTAATATATTATTTAAATTTAAATCATGATAAAGTTCTAATCATATTATAATAAATTTTAATTGTATAATATCATGATTTGGTTGTTATTGTGTCGTCTCAAGTTAAATTGTACTCCCTCTATTACTATCCATTCCATAGTAATAGAGTCATTTTGCCATTTTGGTACGTTCTATAATAGTACAGTCATTTCTCTTTTTAGTAAAAGTCAACACATTTTTGCAAACCTATTTTACTCTCTCTTATTTTTTTCTCTCTTAATCTCTCCACCTTTTTTATTTTCCACTTTATTCTCCATTTTACTTAACTCACCTAATGCAATTTTTCTTAATCTCTGTGCCGAAAAGAAACGTTTCCATTATTATGGAACGAACGGAGTATAGTAGTAGTAACTTATCATTAACGAAGGCCTGACATTTTTTTGCTTGAAAGGATAACTTGCACTATTTGTAACCCTTAGGTTTTGTGGATTACATCCATTATTTTCTCTAACACCGTTAGGCCATCTTGAAATATAGAAGCAAAAGACTCCATCCTCTCCTTGGGCAGCGACAAATCGATAACCAAACCACCGTCGCCGGAGTTACTCATCAACATCCCAATCAACACCTCTCGGTCCAACGACAGCATCTCCACCTTCCTTGCCACCCCCCATCCGAAATCCGCCTCCTTACATTCAAACTTGATCGAACCATACACCGCCAAAACTCCGACCACGCTCTCATCTATCTTCCCCAGCCGATCTTCCGGCCTTTTAAGAAACTCATCTCCGTCGTAGATTTTAGCTTTGATCACATCACCAATCGCCTCCGCCGCCACCACAAATCCATCATTCCCCGCCAGTTTCCGTTGCTCCAATTTCACCAACCCACCACCCAAGCAATTCCCGAAGTAATTCACCGGAACCGGCGGATCGAACAGCGCGTTCTGCCGCCCTCTCGCATCAGCCGGAAAATAGAACACCTCGTGTTTATCTTCCGCGCTGCTGCCGTGGGACTTCACCAGCGTGGTCCAGATGTACCCTGCCGCAACCGTGAAAGTGGAGACTCGGTCTAGGCTCGGCCTCGCTGATAAGAACCGATGCTTGAGGTTTTTTATGTCGAATTGGCGGAGGATGAATGAAGCTCTCACTTTGTTAGTCGGCCGTGGGAGAGGCACCACCGTCTTGAAAGGAATCTTCTTCATTGCATTCCAGAATATTCCATGGACTCTTCTTGAAGCTTCCGAGTCCGGTTTCTCAAAAACCGGCGGAGATTCGCCCAAAGCCTCGTCGTCGCCGGATTTGTTGACCATGGCCCACGCCTTGACGAATCCGACGATGGATCTCCAGTCGCAGAGGCTGTGGTGGAAGTTCACACCGATGCAGATTCCGCGGCCGGGAAAGAGAGTCGCCTGGAGTGAGATCACAGGGGCAATTTTGTAATTCTCTTCCTCAGCCAGCGGCGCCCGCGGCTGCACGAGGTCGTAGAATTGGTCCGCTTCTCTAGCGTGATTCGCGACGAGATCGTTGAAGTCAAGGCTGGAGATGGCAATAGTGAGCGCTACTGTGTCGCCGGAGATGTAGCGGAGAACGGGCTTTGAGGCGTCGGTGTCGGTGTGGAGAGGGTAGAGGAGATTTCCGGCGACGGGGAGATAGTGTTGGAGAGTGAGAGAGAGAGAGTGTTTGAGGTTCGGAACAATGGTGTTGGAGAATTCAGCTTCGGAACATGGATGATTGTACAAGTTGAGGACGTACATCGGATTGGAATCAAGATAAGACATGTCGAAGAAGGAGAGGGGGAGGAACAGCTCGGCGGCGACGCCTTGTGGCGGCGGAATACGGCAGGTTTCGATCACGGTTGTCATTGCGGGTGTTTGGAGTATCAAGTGATCACACTATGGTGTTTTATACTCATTGTTCGCATCTTCACAATATATATATAGAAATTGACTTCATAAAGTAGTCAATATTACATGTACCTCTTTTCTTGTTAACAAATAGTCATAAATGAAATTTGTATTTTCTTTAAAATGATTCAACGTATGTTAATTTTTTTTATGGGAATTTTAGATAAACTAATAGTCATAAATAAGATTTGTAGTTTTTTATGGGAATTTTAGATAAACAAATAGTCATAAATAAGATTTGAAGTTTTATTCTAACGAGACATAAATTGGAAAATATACGTAAATGAAATTATCTAGTTTTATTCTAACGATTCAATATCCTTTATATTGCATTTTTCAAATCTTATTTGATGATACTATCCTTTATATTGCATTTTTCAAATCTTATTTGATGATACATTTGTATTTTATAAGTAAGATTTTTTCATTATAAAATACTTATATTTAACGATAATCAAAATTAAGCAAAAACAACATCGATCTAATTTATTTGTCCTCGACAATCATCACATATAGAGACCAGATGCAAACATAGAAGCAAAATCCTCCATCTCCTCCTTGGTCAAAGACATACCGACGACCAAATTGCCGTCGCCGGAGTTAGACAAAGACATCGAATATCCCTCGTCCAACGACAGAACCTCCACCTTCTCCGCCTCCCCCCATCCGAAATCCGCCTCGGTGAAATCGAACTTGGGGGAGCCAGTCATCGCCAAACCCCTCATGCCCTTATATTTCGGCATCTCCGTCAACAGATTCTCTGGGCTCTTAAGAAACTCATCTCCGTCATAGATTTTGGTCTTTATCTCATCAACAATAGCCTCCGCCGCCACAACAAATCCATCCTCCGCCGCCAACTTCCGATGCTCGATTCTCACCCTCCCGCCACCTAAGCAATTGCCGAAGTAATTCACCGGCACTGGTGGATCAAACAGCGCGTTCCTCCGTCCGGTTCCGTCGGCCGCAATATAGAACACCTCATCTTCATGTCCAGCGGGGCCTAAGGATTTCGCCAAGGTGGCCCAGACATAGGCCGCCGTAACCACAAAAGTGGAGACTCGGTCTATGTTTGGCCTCGCAGAGAAGATCCGATTCTTGAGTGATTTTATGTGGGATTGGCGGAGGATGAACGAAGCTCTCACTCTATTGGTCGGCAATGGATGCGTCGCCGGTGGCTTTAACGGACGTTTCTTCATTGCTTCCCAATATATTCCGTCAACTCTACTAGAATCTTTGTAAATTGGTCTCTGGAAAACCGGTAGAGATTCTTCGTTTCTAGAAACAAACAGCCTCATCATTGCCTGATTTGTAGATCACAGCCCATGCCTTAGGGCCAATGCAGGAAAAAAACGTTAGTTTGTCCCAACTGAGATGACTCAACGCTAAAAATAAAAACAATTTTTTTTTTATCTCTATAATAGTCTCGCTGTCTTATTTTATTCCGCCCAACACACAAAATAAAACTGTATGCGAGACTTAAACCCTAGCTAGTTCATTTCTCCTAACAAACTTTTGGAGCCACTTAATTTGTAAATTCAGTCTCTCCTTATTTTCCAATCTTTAACAATTTGGTTTTCATTTGCATCATTAACAGCTTACTTAATTTGTCAACAAAATTAAAACTAAAAAAAAAGAAAAAAAAATTACAGGGACTTAAACCCTAATTACCTTTATGAACCCGATGATTGATCTGTCGTCGCCGAGGCTATGGTGATAGTTCAAACCTAAGCAGATTCCCCGGCCCGGAAAGAGAGTCACCTGCAGAGAGATGGGAGGGATAATTTTGTAATTTTCTTCCTCAGAGATTGCCGGCGTCCAAGGAAGGAGGTCATAGAACTGATCGGATTCTCTAGCGTGATTCGCGACGAGCTCGTTGAAATCGAGGCCGGAAACGGCGATCGTGAGCGGGACGGAGTCGCCAGAGATGTACCGGAAAACCGGTTTCTCGGCGTCGGTGTCGGAAGGGTAGAGGAGATTTCCGGCGACGGGGAGATAGTGTTTGAGAGTTAGAGAGAGAGAGTGTTTGAGGTTTGGAACAATGGTGTTGGAGAATTCGGCTTCTGAACATGGGTGGTTGTAGAAGACGAGGCGGCGGATGTGATTGAAATGCAGCCAAGTCATGTCGTAGAAAGAGAGCGGCAGGAACAGCTCGGCGGCGGCGCCTTGTGACGGCGGAATACGGCAGGTTTCGATCACAGTTGTCATTGCAAGTTTTATGAGTATGAATTAGTGATTAACTTGCTAGGCTAGGGTGTTGAATATATAGAAATTGAATCCATGAAAATTACTTACTCCATGTGCAATTAAATAGTGTAGTGCATTTTGGTACCAACTTTTCAAAATAAGACAAAAGGAAGGTGTAATTACTTTTGCTGTATCCTACAAAGACTAATATGTCAACTCAAGTATCACAACCAACTTCAAATGCTACTCCTCTTCCTTCCGTCCCAAAATAAGTGACTCATATTCCTTTTTGGAACGTCCCAAGATAAGTGACTCATTTTCTTTTTACTACTCTCTCTCTTACTTTTCCTCTCTACTTTATTAACTCTTTTACTTTATTCACTTTCCACTTTACTGACAAAATCTCATTTCCTTAAATCTCATGCCGAAAAGTTTGTGGTCACTTATCTTGAGACAGAGTGAGTATTATTATTGACTAATTGTCGTTGCAAGAGTTTTGTAAAGTAAACTTTTCCGACATTTAGAAATTGGAACTACATGAATTACATACTCTAACGGCCGTCACCTTATAATTAACACAAAAGAAGAGTGAATTGAAAGATTCTGGTTGACTTTACAATGTACTATGATGGGTGTAGTGTTTTCTTGTTTGGGATTATTAGATTGGTAATTAAATAGTCATAAACGAGATTTGCAGTTTTATTCCGAAATGAAATGAGAGATTCTAGTTGAAAGGCCAAAGTTGGTCCCGAACATATGGTCATTTTATGTTTTTGGTCTTAAATTTTATTTTTTGGATTTTTTGGTCCTGGACATATGGAAATTTGATCATTTTGGTCATGGACTAACTGTTCCGTTAAAAACTAATGGTCAATGGGTTTAATCCAGATTTTGACCAAATTTGACTTTTAATTCTGAATTATTATTCCCTAATTATTTTAATAAATATTTATTTTAAGTTAGAAATAAATAATATTAAATAAAAATAGAATTGCTCTTCTTCTCCATCCACTTGCGACTCCTCCTTCTCCCCCCCAAAACCCTTCCTCACCCTCAACACCTTACAAATCTCCCTCATCTCCGACTCCACAATCCATCTGGAGCACGACCCAAGCGCCTGCACAACCCTCTGATCATTCAAATACAAATTCAGATTAATGGGGCTTTGTTGAACCACATGCATCATCTTCACGAAATCGGGCTGCTGGAGATACTCTCGTGCTGGGATCGCTCGCCAGCCTCACCCACATCTCGGGCCCGAATGCCTTGCCGAAGGGGTTCGTCGGGCCGCTCGGCGCCGGCGAGGCCGGACTTGAGGGCGTCGTTGGAAGGGTCGATCTGGAGGCCCTTTTTATAGGCGGAGGCGGCGTCGGCGTAGCGACGGAGGCCCATGTGCGCGGCGCCGAGGCGGGAGTAGCCCTTGGCCCAATCGGGCTTGAGCTCGACGGTCTTCTCGGCGTGGGAAAGAGCTTCGATGAATTGGTGGAGGCAAGCGTAGGCGGCGGAGCGGTTGGAGTAGAGGACGTGGTTGGAGGGGAGAGGTTGCCGGCGGAGAAGGCGGCGTTGCTTTGGCTTCGTCGGCCATAATTTAGATGATTTTGATATTTATTAAAATAATTAGGGGATTAATTAGGGAGTAAAAAATCAGAACTAAAAATTTAATTTGGTCAAAATCGGGATTAAATCCATTGACCGTTAGTTTTTAACGGACAGTTAGTCTAGAACCAAAATGATCAAATTTCCATATGTTCAGGACAAAAAAATCCGAAAGATAATGTCTAGGAACAAAAACCTAAAATGGCCATATGTTTTTTTGGCATTTACTCTAAAAAAAATTATACTTATTAGAACTCTTAGAATAGATTTATACTTTCCTTGTACATATATTTTGTAATCTCTATCTAAAGAGAACTTGGATAGTAATCATCATCAATAAATCATAAAATAAGTTATCATAAAATAAGTTAAATAATTATACGAGAAATAATTAACTCATTTCAATATAAAACTAATATTTTAAATGGGTCCTATATACCACTCATTTTTTCCTTTTACTTTTTTCACAAAGTTAAACAATTTTGTAAAATTCGTGCCGAGTTAAAAGGGCTCCTTACATTGTGGACGGAGGGATGTACTTTATTTGAATGCAGGAGTAATAGAAAAAGTAAATTATAATCAAAATTAAGCAAAACAACATCGATCTAATTTGTTTGTCCTTGACAATCATCACACAGAGAGTCCACTTGCAAACATAGAAGCATAAGCCTCCATCTCCTCCTTGGTCAACGACATACCGACGACCAAATCGCCATCACCGGAGTTGGACAACGACATCGAATATCCCTCGTCCAACGACAGAAACTCCACCTTCTCCGCCTCCCCCCATCCGAAATCCGCCTCCGCATAATCGAACTTGGGGGAGCCAGTCATCGCAAAAGCCCTCATGCCCTTATATTTCGGCAACTCCGTAAACAGACTCTCCGGGCTCTTAAGAAACTCATCCCCGTCGTAGATTTTGGTCTTTATCTCATCAACAATAGCCTCCGCCGCCGCAACGAATCCATCCTCCGCCGCCAGCTTCCGATGCTCCACTCTCACCCTCCCGGTCCCTAAGCAATTGCCGAAGTAATTCACCGGCACTGGTGGATCGAACAGAGCGTTCCTCCGCCCCGTGCCGTCAGCCGCAATATAGAACACCTCATCTTCATGTCCAGCGGGGCCCAAGGATTTAGCGAAGGTGGCCCAGACATAGGCTGCTGCAACCACAAAAGTGGAGACTCGATCTATGTTCGGCCTCGCCGAGAAGATCAGATTCTTGAGCGTTTTTATGTTGGTTTGGCGGAGGATGAACGAAGCTCTCACTCTATTGGTCGGCAATGGATGCGTCGCCGCTGGCTTTAAAGGACGCTTCTTCATTGCTTCCCAATATATTCTGTCAACTCTACTAGAATCTTTGCAAATTGGTCTCTCGAAAACCGGCAGAGATTCTCTGTTTCTAGAAATTAACGCCTCACTATCGCCGGATTTGTTGATCACAGCCCACGCCTTAGGGCGGAGGAAGAAAAAAAATGTTAGTTAGAAGTTCATTAAACATACCAATAATATTTTTAATATGATGACTCACTTTCTTTTTTAATTTGTTCCAACGAAGATGACTCAATACTAAAATTTTTATCTCTATATTAGTCTCTTTGTGTCTGTTTTATTCCTCCCAACACACAATATAAAACTGTATAATACTCCATATGTCCATGAATAAATGTCCATACTGATCGGCACGAATTTTAAGAAATTGTTGGACTTTATAAGGTAAGTGGGTAGAAAAAGTTTGTGGAATATGAGACCTACTTTAAATGTTATAAAATGTGAATGGAATGGATTAGTGGAACATATAGTCCATTTACCTAATATAGTAAAAATGAAAGGAGACATTTATTGACGGACATACAAAAGAAGAAAAAATGGGACATTTAAGGACGGACATAAGGAGTATACTTTTATAGAGACTTAAACCCTAGCTAGTTCATTTCTCAAACAAATATTTGGAGCCACTTAATTTGTAAATACAGTCTCTCCTAATTTTCCAATCTTTAACAATTTGGTTTTCATTTGCATCACTATCAACTTAATAAGGACTAAAAATGATTTTATAGGGACTTAAACTCTAATTACCTTTACGAACCCGATGATTGATCTGTCGTCGCCGAGGCTATGGTGATTGCTCAAACCTAAGCAGATTCCCCGGCCCGGAAAGAGAGTCACCTGCAGAGAGATGGGAGGGATAATTTTGTAATTTTCTTCCTCGGACATTGCCGGCGTCCGAGGAAGGAGGTCATAGAACTGATCAGCTTCTCTAGCATGATTCGCGACGAGCTCGTTGAAATCGAGGCCGGAAACGGCGATCGTGAGCGGGACAGAGTCGCCGGAGATGTACCGGAAAACCGGTTTCTTGGCGTCGGTGTCGGAAGGGTAGAGGAGATTTGCGGCGACAAGGAGATAGTGTTTGACAGTTAAAGAGAGAGAGTGCTTGAGGTTTGGAACAACGGTGTTGGAGAATTCGGCTTCTGAACATGTGTGGTTGTAGAAGACGAGGCGGCGGGTGTGATTGAGATGCAGCCAAGTCATGTCGTAGAAAGAGAGCGGCAGGAACAGCTCGGTGGCGGCGCCTAGTGAAGGCGGAATACGACAGGTTTCGATCACGGTTGTCATTGCAGGTTTTTTGAGTATGAATTAGTGATAACTAGCTAGGGTGTTCAATTTGTGCAGTAATTCTTCCTCTTGTTCTGAATATATAGAAATTGAATCCTTGAAAATAACTTACTCCATGTGCAATTAAATAGTTTAGTTTATTTTGGTACCAACTTTTCAAGATAAGACAAAAGGAAGGTGTACTCACTTTTGTTATATACGTCTCCTTTAAATGTAAATGAAAATTTTCAATTTTGTTCTAATACGATGCATCTTTTATGTAGTTTATTTCTTAAAATCTTATTTGATGATATATTGTAACGTAGTATTTCTTTGTAAAATATAAGTATACTGCCATTTAGTTATTATAGAGTCAAATTATTGACTCGCTTTTATTTCGCCGTTAAGCTATCCCATAAGTGTTCGGTACGGGGCAGATGCAACAATGACAAGTAAGAGTATTGTATCCTGATTGTCGTTGTAAGTTTTGTGAAGTAAACTTTTCCAACATTTAGAAATTGGAATTATATAAATTAAATACTCTAACTGCCGTCAACTTATAAGACAAAAAGAAGAGTTAATTGAAAGATTCTGGTTGACTTTACAATGTACTATGATGCTTGTAGTGTTTTCTTGTTGGGATTATTAGATTGGTAACTAAATAGTCATAAACGAGATTTGCAGTTTTATTCTAAGTTCTAACGACACATGTGTTATGTGTATATCTTATTTTTCCGTTGAGATTATTAGATTGGTATATAGTCATTATCACTAACAATGCATCCTTTATATATGTTGTACATTACTTAAAATCTTTTTTAAAGATATATTTCTACTTTATTATTATAAAATACTCCCTCCGTCCGCCATTAAATGTCTCATTTTTCTTTTTTCGTCCGTCCGTCAATAAATACTCAATTTCACTTTTACTATATTTGGTAAGTGGATTCTATATTCCATTAACTCATTCAACTCACATTTTATTATAAAATTAATATATAAAAGTAGGCCCCACATTCCACTAACGTTTCTACTTAGTTTCCTATATAAAGTCAATCAATTTCTTAAAATCTGTAACGGTCAACTATAAGACATTCAATAATGGACTGAGGGAGTATAAGTATTAAGCCTATTAAAGCTTTTTCGTATGTTATTAAATACTTGCAATTTTTTTTTAATGAAAAATAAAATAAAATATCATCAGAACTTATCGTTTGCATCATACTCTCAGGCATACCCGAGGTAAAACATTAACGACTAGCCAACAAGTAGACTAAACATACTAGAATAACATGGGCAAGCCCATGGAAGTTACATAAGATCAACAAAATCATTGCATCCAAAGAGCATCGTCTTGAGACACCCACCTTAAACCCAACAAGTATATCTAAAATATTGTGTTATTCAAGAAAATAGTACTCCCTCCGTCCCTTTGTAGCCGAGTCGTATTCCTTTTTTGGTTGTCCCGTTGTAGCTATGTCACTTCCTATTTTGGTAAAAGGCTCCAACTTTTCTTCTCTCTTCATTTCTCCACCTTTTTCCTTTCCTACTTTATTTTTACTTCACTTAACTATTTTTAACACAATTTCTTAAATCATGTGCCGAAAAGAAACGCCTCTACTACAGAGTGACGGAGGGAGTATCTTATATTCAAACTTGGACGAACCATACACCACCAAAACCCCGAAAACCCTCTTAAGTTTCGACATCGACAACCGATCTTCTAGACTTTTAAGTAACTCATCTGCGTCGTAGATTTTTAGAGAGGGAGGGATCGACAAACATCACATATAAAGACCCGTTGCAAACATAGAAGCAAAAGCCTCCATCTCCTCCTTGATCAGTGACATACCAATGACCAAATTGCCGTTGCCGGAGTTAGACATTGACATCCGATATCCCTCGTCCAACGACAGAACCTCCACCTTCTGAGCCTCTCCCCAACCGAAATCCGCCTCCGCGTAATCGAACTTGGGGGAACCAGTCACCACCAAAGACCTCATGCCCTTATATTTCGACGTCTCCGTCAACATATTTTCCGGGTTTTTTAGAAACTCATTTGAGTTGTAGATTTTGGTCTTTATCTCATCAACAATGGCTTCTGCCGCCGCAACAAATCCATCCTCCGCCGCCAACTTCCGATGCTCCACTCTCACCCTCTCGCTTCCCAAGCAATTGCCGAAGTAATTCACCGCCACTGGTGGATCGAACAGCGCGTTCTGCCGCCCCGTGCTGTCGGCCACAAAATAGAACAACACATCTTCATATTCATCTCCAGCGAGACCCAAGGATTTCGCCAAGGTGGTCCAGACATAGGCTGCCGCAACCACAAAAGTGGAAACTCGATCTATGTTTGGCCTCGCCGATAAGATCCGATTCTTGAGCATTTTTATGTGTGATTGACGGAGGATGAACGAAGCTCTCACTCTATTGGTCGGCAATGGATGCGTCGCCGCCGGCTGGAAAGGAATCTTCTTCATCACATCCCAGAATATTCCATCAAGTCTACTAGAATCTTTGCTATTTGGTCTGTCGAAAACCGGCAGAGATTCTCTGTTTCTAGAAACAAACTCCTCATCATTGCCGAATTTGTTGATCACAGCCCACGCCTTAGGGCAAATGCAGAAAAAAATGTTAGTAAGAACTTCATTAATCGTACCAATATTAATTTTAATACGATTACTCATTTTTTTTTTAATTTATTCCAACCAAGATTACTCGATATTAAAAATAACATTTTTTTTATTTATGTAATAGTCTCTCTGTCTTATTTAATGTTGGAATATAAGATATATTTTAGAGGAGTAATTTAGTTTGGAAGAAATATTTGAGAGGAGAATGAGAGGAGTATATGGAAAATGGTTTATGAGAGGTAATGTGATGTGGGGAAACTAAAAAACTTTTTTATTTCTCAAACTTTTTCAACTTATACAAAGTGTTAGTACAACTTACCCATATTTATATGCATTCCCTTCCTATTCTGGAATTATCTACTTAATACTTTTATATTCTAAATATCTAGATTTTTATTTTATCCATAAAAATCTATATAATTCTTAAATAATTCATATTTTTACTAAAATATCTAGATATTTTCTCATGCCTATTCTAGACAATTCTACAAAATATCTACATATTTCCTTTACAAAATCAATTTTATTTAATAATATTCAAACATTTTATTCCAACCAACGCTCAAAATAAAACTGCATACGGGACATAAACCGTCTACTTCATTTCTCAAACAAATATATGGAGCCACTTAATTTGTAAATTAGTCTCTCCTAATTTTGCAATCATTACCAGCTTAAGTGTTAAAAATGATTTTAAACTATGTCAACAAAATAAAACAATAAAAATGAATAAAAGAAATCTTTTATAGGGACTTAAACCCTAATTACCTTTATGAATCCGATGATTGATCTGCCGTCGCCGAGGCTATGGTGATTGCTCAAACCTAAGCAGATTCCCCGGCCCGGAAAGAGAGTCACCTGCAGAGAGATGGGAGGGATAATTTTGTAATTTTCGTCCTCGGACATTGCCGGCGTCCGAGGAAGGAGGTCATAGAACTGATCGGATTCTCTAGCGTGATCTGCCACGAGCTCTTCGAAATCGAGGCCGGATACAGCGATCGTGAGTGAGACGGAGTCGCCAGAGACGTAACGGAAAACGGGCTTCGAGACGTCGGTGTGGAGAGGGTAGAGGAGATTTGCGGCGACAAGGAGATAGTGTTTGAGAGCTAAAGAGAGAGAGTGTTTGAGGTTTGGAACAATGGTGTTGGAGAATTCAGATTCGGAACATGGATGGCTGTAGAAGATGAGGCGGCGGGTGTGATTGAAATGCAGCCAATACATGTCGAAGAAGGAGAGCGGCAGGAACAGCTCGGCGGCGCCGCCTTGTGAAGGCAGAATACGGCAGGTTTCGATCACGGTTGTCATTGTGTTGAGACCTGAGATTATCCATCTCATGTAGAAGCTGCTATAATTGAAGATCTTGCGAAGAATAGCCAACAAATGTTGACTAAAATGGTGAAGTAGAGTTGCTGCAATTTATTGCTAATTCGGCGGCTTTGAAATTCTCTCGCATAGGCGTAACTATAGGGCGGTTGTAGAGATGGCTATAGGAGTGCAAATTTGGAGCTCATTCCTCCTATAAATAGACACGTTATAAAACTGTCATTAACTGAATGATTGATATATATATTGACATATTTTATGAATTGTTATATTGTAAGTGCAATAACAGCTCAGTCTTCTAGTAGTGAGTGCATGTTGAAAGTTGGTTCAATTAATTTGGTAAATATTGGATAAATTAGGAGTTGGTTATTATTAGATTAGGATAATGACGGTTATGGATGATGGCAGTTTATGTCAGTTAGGAAAAGTAGTTATTTTAGCATTATAAAAGATGTGAATGTGGTTAAATAAAAAAACCAATGTTTCCTGTCTAAAGTTTTTTCATCACATTGATTTAGAGTTGCAAGTATAGTGCAACATGTGAGGCAAACAAGAGAGAGTGCATTTCTGAGAGAAGAAAAAAGTGAAGAAAAATTTCTATATCTTCTTTTGTTTTCTCCTATGGAGTATATGGAGAATTCTGTAAGCCTACTAAATATATTAGTGGAAAATTTAGACTCCAGTTTCGTGGTTTTTTCCGATTTAGATTTTCCATATAAAAATTCTCGTCTCACATTTTTATGTCCTACCAAATTTATTTTCTTGGTTTAACCTCAATATTTAATCCAGCAAGTTGGAAAAGAATTATCCTAGTTCCACATCCAAGTATGAATTTAATACATCGATCTCATTTTATTTGTCCTTGACAAACATCACATATCAAGACTAGTTGCAAACATAGAAGCAAAAGTCTTCATCTCCTCCTTGGTCAACGACGTAACGATGACCAAATCCCCGTCGCTGGAGTTAGACAAAAAAATCGAGTTTCCCTCATCCAATGACAGAAACTCCACCTTCTCCGCTTCCCCCCATCCGAAATCTGCCTCCGTGTAATCGAACTTAGGGGAACCAGTTATCGTCAAACCCCTCATATCCTTATATTTCGCCGTATCCGTCAACATTTTTTCCGGGCTCTTAAGAAACTCATCTCCGTTGTAGATTTTGGTCTTTATCTCATCAACGATAGCCTCCGCCGCCGCAACAAATCCATCCTCCTCCGCTAACTTCCGATACTCGGCTCTCGCCACCCCGACAACTAAGCAATTGCCGAAGTAATTCATCAGCACTGGTGGATCGAACAGCGCGTTCCGCCGCCCCGTGCCGTCGGCCCAAAAAAAGAACACCTCATGTTCATCTTCATCTCCAGCGGGGCCCAAGGATTTCGCCATTGTGGTCCAGACATAGGCTGTCGCAACCACAAAAGTGGAGACTCGATCTATGTTTGGCCTCGCCGACAAAATCCGATTCTTGAGCATTTTTATGTCGGATTGGCGGAGGATGAACGAAGCTCTCACTCTATCGGTCGGCAATGGATGCGTCGCCACCGACTTTAAAGGAATCTTCTTCATCACATCCCAAAATATTCCATTAAGTCTACTAGAATCTTTGCTAATTGGTCTCTCGAAAAACGGCAAAGATTCTTCGTTTCTAGAAACAAACACCTCAACGCCGGATTTGTTGATCATAGCCCACGCCTTCATGAAAAAAAAAATGATAGCAAGAAGTTCATTAAATATACCAATAATATTTATATTACGAAGACTCACTTTCTCTTTTAATTCGGAGTGAACTACCTTATCTTTTACTTTCGCACATAAATGGTACATAATCTTTATTTTATATCGTTATTGGTAACCCATGACAAAAATAATTCTAGGTACCAAGCATGTGAATTTTTTGTTAGGGCATCCACAATGGGGCGGAGGATGCGACTCCCTAACCCCGCCCTATGCGCTGCCATATCAGCACTTTATCCTCCGCCCCTTCCACCTGCAATAGGGCGGACTATAGCTCGTCCTAAGCCCTGCCCTAAGTATTTTATTTATTATTTGAATATTTAAACACTACAATATTTATTTTTTATGTTTGCAAACATATCAATTAGCAAGAAAAAATATAAAAACACTATAAATTAAAGGCAAATCCTATTGTCAATATTTATTTTTTATTTTTATATTTGTGCTTGCAAAAATGAAAAATTGTCGGAATTCATTATTGAATTTAGTGAGAAATTGAGATGACTCCAAAGAGTGGAGTAAAAGGTGTGAAATGAAGTTAAAAAAAATGGTAATATATATAGAAGAAAATATAAAAAAAAATTTAAGAATAAAAATAAAAATGTGTGCATCCTCCGCCCTATAGTCCGCACCCTTGCAATGGCGGACTAAGGGGCGGAGGATAGGCCGGAGGATGCATCTTCCGTGTCATAGTCCGCGGACGATGCATAAGGCGCGGAGGATAAAATGTGCATAGTCCGTGGTGTTGCAGTGGTGGACTAAGGAGCGGAGGATGCATCGTCCGTCGCATCCTCCGCCCCATTGTGGATGCTCTTACGGAGGATATTTTTGTAAATTTCAATTAAACAGAACCAAATATGTGATTTTTTTTCTTTCCTTCTTATTTCTTTTTTTTCTTCTTCTTTAGTTCATTTTTCTTTCTTTTTTCTTCATTTTCTTCTTTCTTTTTAGTATTCTATCTTTCTTTCTTCTTTCTTTTTTTTCGTAGTTTATGTTTCCCCTTTTTTCTTTTCTCTTCTCTCTTCTTTCTTTTTAGTGTTTTATACATACAACTAATTGCATTCATAATATAAATCAATAATAAAACACCTAATTAAATTAATTATTTAAAGTAATTAAATTAATTGAATACTTTTAATTAAATTATTTATAATCATTTTAGGGTTAAAACACCTAATTAAAAATTATTCAATTCTTTATCATTATGAATACAATTCACAATTTTAAATTAATTGAATATTTTTAAAGTTAAATTGATTAGTTATTAATTTAATATAAAATAATTAATTATTTATTAATTACTATACTAGTGTTTACTATTATAACAATAATATTATTATAATAATTAAATATAATTATAACTATAATTATGATTAAATATATTTAAATGATATTAAAAAATAAATAAATTCTTTATTTATAATATCAAAATAATAATATTAATATTGATTAATAATAATAGTATAAAGAGTGAGGAGATTGAGAGAAGGTATTATAAATATTACTTTTGGTATTAGTTTTGTCAATGCCCAAAATACCCTTTATGAGGGTATTTGTTTAGAGGGTATTTTGGGTTGAAAGCTGCATTAGGTACAAAAATGTACCAAAAACGATATAAAATAAAAATCAAGTACCATTTATGTAGTTTACTATTTAATTTATTCTAACAAAAATGACTCAATACTGAAAATAACATCTTTTTATTTCTATATTAGTGTCTCTGTCTTATTTTATTCTTACCAACACAAAAGATATAACTAGTTCATTTCTCAAACAAATTTTTTGGAGCAATTTTTAACAATTTGGTTTTCATTTGCATCATTATCAGCTTAATAAGAGCTAAAAATGATTTTATAGGGACTTAAACCCTAATTACCTTTATGAACCCGATGATTGATCTGTCGTCCCCGAGGCTATGGTGATTGTTCAAACCTAAGCAGATTCCCCGGCCCGGAAAGAGTGTCACCTGCAGAGAGATGAGAGGGATAATTTTGTAATTTTCGTCCTCGGACATTGCCGGCATCCGAGGAAGGAGGTCATAGAACTGATCGGATTCTCTAGCATGATCTGCCACGAGCTCTTCGAAATCGAGGCCGGATACAGCGATCGTGAGGGAGACGGAGTCGCCAGAGACGTAATGGAAAACGGGCTTCGAGACGTCGGTGTGGAGAGGATAGAGGAGATTTGCGGCGACAAGGAGATAGTGTTTGAGAGTTAAAGAGAGAGAGTGTTTGAGGTTTGGAACAATGGTGTTGGAGAATTCAGCTTCTGAACAAGGGTGGCTGTAGAAGATGAGGCGGCGGGTGTGATTGAAATGCAGCCAATTTATGTCGAAGAAGGAGAGCGGCAGTAACAGCTCGGCGGCGCCGCCTTGTGAAGGCGGAATACGGCAGGTTTCGATCACGGTTGTCATTGTGTTGAGACCTAAGATTATCCATCTCATGTAGAAGCCGCTATAATTGAAAATCTTGTGAAGAATAGCCAACAAATGTTGACTAAATGGTGAAGTAGAGTTGCTGCAATTTATTGCTAATTCGGCGGCTTTGAAATTCTCTAGGATTGGTGTAACTATAGGGCGATTGTAGAGGTGGCTATAGGAGTCCAAATTTTTTATGAATTGTCATATTGTAAGTGCAAGAACAATTCATTTTTGTAGTAGTGAGTGCATGTTGAAAGTTGATTCAATTAATTTTGTAAATATTGGATAAATTAGGAGTTGGTTATTATTAGATTATATAATGATGGCAGTTTATGTCAGTTAGGAAAATTAGTTATTTTAGCATTATAAAAGATGTGATTGTGATACGGGCACTCCTCCGAACCAGGCGGAACAGCGCCGGGTCGTAGTAGAGGAAGAGGAGTCAGAGGAGCCGCAAGAGCCGGAGCTGGATTGTGAAATGGTGGTGCGGGGAAGGCCTTCGCCGAGGATGTCGGCCAAGCAGGGGAAGCCGAGAAGAAGGACGCGGCCACCGGTCAGGTTTGGAGATTACGTCTCCAAATAAGGCGTGGAGTGGAGTAGAAGTCTTTTATTATTATTTTTTATCTTTTGGGATTTATTTGTTTTGTTTATTATTATTATTTTTGAACAATTGGGTCGAGCAAATTATAAGCTCCGTTCCGGATTTTCTTTGTTGGTTCTTTCCCGGGCCGTAAGTCGAACCAACCCTAGGGTCCTTAGATTATAAATAGGCGTTAAAATCAATAAGAAGGGCATCTGATATTTCGCCTATTTTCTTGTCTTTTACGTTTATTTGCACAAACCCTAGTTGTCGACGGAATTACGCCTTCCGGGACTTCTTCTTCATACTTCCGGCATCACGTTGAGAGGAATACTCTTAACAAATTGGTGCTTTCTTTGAACTCATGGACGTTATCGGTACTGATGTCGGACGTTCGGGTGGAGTACCGGTGATCAGGTCGACCGCACCGCCGAGCAGTGTGGGTGCTTCGACCGGTTCGGCTGCACAGGGGACGAACCTGGTGTCTGCTATGTTTGAACACGCTCTCGCCTCCTTGGCGCGTTTCGAGACACGGATGGATGATTTTGATCGGAGGTTGGTGCCGCCACATTCGGGACCGGCGCAGAGTTTTGGCCTACCGTCTCATTGGTTCACTGATTCTCTTCCACAGTCGCAACCGATTTCAATTCCTACACAATTGGTTCTGACGAGCATCCCGAATCCACCGGGACCTCTCTCGTCCGGTCCGCCACGATCGGTCGATCATTCAGGGCCAGCTACACAGCCCTGGGCTATCCCGCCGCCGCTCTCTATGGCTGGCCAGTTGGGTAGTTTTGGAGCGGGATCGCAGATTGGCTCGGGGGCGTTGTCCTCGTGGGACCCTCCGGGGACAGGTCAGGGTTTGGCGTTCACGGCTGGTCGTCAGCCGACTTCGTGGGATAATCCGACGTGGCATAACAATGGAAGTCAGCCGGCATGGGAAGAGCCACGCGATGTGAAGATGAAGCCGTCGCGCTTCAATGGTACGGATGCGGTGAATTGGATTGCTCGGGTTCAATATTATTTCGATCATCTGAGGATGCCTGAGGCGTATCGCCTACATTATGCGGTTATGCTTTTTGAAAACCAAGCGGCGGAGTGGGTGTTTAATTATCGTGCTAGTAACCCAGTTGTACTGTGGAATGATTTCTTGGAGGATGTGCGTCGTCGTTTCGACCCACAATGTTTTGAGGACTATTTGGGCCTGATCGCGAAGCTGGTACAGGGTCTCTCACGGAGTACAACGCAACCTTTGAGTCTATGCGCAATCGGATCTCGAACGTCTCGGAGACCACCTTTTTACCTATCTATGTGGCGGGCCTCCGACAACCCATTCGGAGCCAGGTTAAACATCAACATCCCAGATCGGTTGTTGCCGCAATGGCCCTCGCTATGGAGTTTGACGGCGATAATAATAAGAGTGTCGCACAATCAGGGTCTCAGCGGCGCAATTGGAACTCCAGGGATCAGCGGGCCCAACCGGCGGGTTCAACCCTTCCGCAGCAACAATCCCAGCAGGCGACGAGACCGGTGTATGCTAGGGGTCCCGAGTATTCAAAGCTGCCTGTTATTCGATTAACTGCAGGACAGCGGGCTGATCGCACCCGACGGGGGGTGTGTTGCTACTGTGAGGAGAAGTGGGTGCCGAATCATGCTTGCAAACGTCCTTTTCTGGCCTATATGGGTGGCGTTGATGAGGACGAGGTTGGGGAGTCGGACACACCAGAGGATCAGCCGGAATCTAAGTTAATCACGGCTGACCTCTCGCATATTTATGCGCTGGAGGGAAAGCAGCACCCGGAGGCGGTGGAGCTAAGGGGGACAATCGAGGCGGACCCGGTGGTGATTCTCGTAGACACGGGCAGCTCCCATGATTTCTTACATCCGAGGGTGGCACAGAAACTCTCCTTACCGCTAACGGCTAATAAACCGTTTCGGGTCTATGTGGGCAATGGCGCTTCATTGGTGTGCTCACACGCTAGCCTACAGACACGGATAGTGATCCAGTCGAATGTATTCTTAGTGGATTTGCATATATTGCCAGTGCATGGACCGGATGTCATTTTGGGGTTAGCATGGCTGAAATCCTTGCGGCGGGTCACGAGCGATTTTGTGGAAGGGACGTTGGAATTTGTACGCAATGGTATTCCTATTTGTCTGAAGGTGTCCCCTCCGATCGCTCGGGAAGTATCCCTCAATATGGTTGCGGGCCTGTTATCATTGCGGGGCGAGGCAAAGTTGTTCGAGATAGTCGCTGTCCCAAAGGATGAGGAGCGGGAGAACGTCTCCGAGATTCCAGTATTTCCGGACGAACTGGATCCTATGATATTGGCGGTATTGGGGTCTCATGAAGCTGTTTTTCACACTCCGCCGGGCATGCTGTCACCGAGACGTTTCGACCACCACATCCATTTACTTCCGCATTCAAAGCCGGTCAATGTGCGGCCATACCGCTACCCATACTTCCAGAAGAATGAGATCGAGCGACAAGTGAAGGAGATGTTGTCCTCAAGAGTGATACGACCGAGCCAGAGCCCTTTCTCTTCTCCGGTGTTGCTCATTCGGAAGAAAAATGGTACATTTCGATTTTGTATCGATTACAGAGCCTTGAATAAAGCTACGGTGCATGATCGTTTCCCTATTCCCACTTCGGATGAGTTGTTTGACGAATTGGGATCGGCACGATTCTTCACTAAACAAGATCTGCGCTCCGGATACCACCAGATTCGAATGCACGCGGATGACGTCTTCAAAACAGCTTTTCGGACACATGATGGCCATTTTGAATTCCTGGTTATGCCGTTTGGCTTGACTAATGCTCCCTCGACGTTCCAGTCAGCGATGAATGAGGTTTTACGGCCTCTACTGAGACAGTTTGTTATCGTCTTTTTTGACGATATTTTAATTTACAGTCCAACTCTGGAGTCTCATGTTCGTCACTTACACGAGGTACTCACGATCTTAAAGGCGAATCAGTTCTTTGTAAAGTTGTCAAAGTGCGTTTTTTGCAATACACAAGTTGAATATTTGGGGCATTTGGTGTCCGCGGGGCAGTTGAAGGCTGACCCAGAGAAAATCGGAGCCATGGTGGCTTGGCCGATTCCGAAGTCTGTCAAACAATTGCGCGGTTTCCTGGGTCTCACCAGTTATTATTGTCGGTTTATCGCTAACTATGCCGCAATTGCGGGTCCACTAACAGAGTTGCTTAAGAAGGAGGCCTTTGCTTGGTCGTCCGCCGCTGAGGAGAGTTTTTCGGCTTTGAAGGCTGCTATGACGACAGCTCCAGTGTTGAGGCTGCCAGATTTTTCAAAAACATTTTCTATTGAGACGGATGCGTCAGATTTTGGTGTAGGTGTTGTACTTCTTCAGGATGGACATCCCTTGGCCTTTTTCTCCAAAAAACTGGCCCCCGTCGACGGGTATCTTCGATGTACCATAAGGAATTGTACGCCATTCTGGAGGCGGTTCAGAAGTGGCGTCAATACCTATTGGGGCGGGAATTTGTGATTCGAAGTGACCAGAAAAGTTTGAAGGAATTATTACAACAAATTATTCAAACTCCTAACCAGCAGTTTTATGCTAGAAAGTTGATGGGCTACAAAACAGGAGAGTCAAACAAGGTTGCGGACGCATTTTCGTGTCGCGATATGGAGCCGGACGCGCGGCTGGCTGAACAGGAGCAGGCGGATACCACCCTGCTGGAGTTGGTGGCGCACCCGGTGCCGGATATTTTGGAAATCCTTCGTGCGGAGGCTGACTCGTTGGAAGAGATGTTCGGGATTCGGGCGTTAATCGCAGATGGCAAGGCAGAATCGAACTTGGCATTTGAGGGGGGGCTCCTTTATCGCGGCAGACGAATTTATGTGGGCATGCTGGCCGCGGCAAAGCTGCCGTTGTTATATGAGCATCATTCGACTCCTCAAGCGGGCCATCCGGGCGTGGAACGAACTTTTCGCCGAGTGGCAGCTCAATTTTATTGGAAGAACATGAGGCGAGATGTGCAAAGGTTTGTTGACGCCTGCTTGGAATGTCAAACAACAAAGTATTCGACACAGAAACCCGCGGGGCTGTTGCAGCCGTTGCCTATCCCTTCCCAGGTTTGGGAGGACGTGTCGATGGACTTTGTGACAAGTCTTCCCCAGTCGCGGGGCTTTACGACAATTATGGTGGTGGTGGATAGGTTGTCCAAGTAAGCGCATTTCGCGCCTTTGCCGCCGCATTTTAATGCCTTGCGAGTGGCGAATCTTTTTATAGAAACCGTGGTAAAGCACCATGGCTTTCCAAAGACCTTGGTTTCGGATAGGGATTCGGTGTTCCTAAACGATGTATGGGAGGATATGCTGCGTCTGAGCGGCACTAAACTGCACTTCACCACGGCGTATCACCCGCAGTCGGACGGTCAAACGGAGGTGCGTAACAGGGGATTGGAGCAGTATTTGCGGGCGTTCGTGGCTGATAAGCCGAATAAGTGGGTGAATTTCTTGCCCTGGGCGGAGTTATCTCTAAACTGTTTCTATCACGAGGGTCTAGGGACCTCGCCGTTCAAGGCTTTGTATGGGCGCGACCCCCCTTCGTTGGTGGCAGCTGAGCCGTCGAATACTACTCCTGCGGATGTCGCGTCCCTGATTCGGCAGCGGGGGGAGCTGATCGTGGCCTTGAGGGCGAATTTGGAGAAGGCCCAGCATCGTATGAAGGCCGTGGCAAATAGACACCGCCGTCATGTGGAGTTTGAAGTGGGAAACTTGGTGTTACTAAAATTGCAGCAGTATCGGCAATACTCGGTGGCCAAACCACTATCTTCGAAGCTGGCGCGCAGGTTCTTTGGGCCTTACGAGGTGTTAGAGCGTATTGGCCAGGTCGCCTATCGTCTCCGGTTGCCGGAGGGTAGTCGGGTGCATAATGTATTTCATGTTAGTTTGCTCCGGCCGTTTGTTGAAGGTGTGTCGCCTGAGGCCACTGTGCTGTCGCCTCTGTTTGCGGGAGGCCGCTCGGTGTCGAGGCCGTTGAAATGGGTTGCTAGTCGCAAGTCGCACAGTTTGGCGAGAGGGATCCCCGGTGGAGGAGACGCTGATTCAGTGGGAAGATGATGGCGGCGAAAGTCCGACGTGGGAGCCATTGTCGTTAGTGAGACGTCGTTTTCCGACTCTCATCCTTGAGGACAAGGATGTTTCTATCCGGGGGGAGTTGATACGGGCACTCCTCCGAACCAGGCGGAACAGCGCCGGGTCGTAGTAGAGGAAGAGGAGTCAGAGGAGCCGCAAGAGCCGGAGCTGGATTGTGAAACGGTGGAGCGGGGAAAGCCTTCGCCGAGGATGTCGGCCTAGCAGGGGAAGCCTAGAAGAAGGACGCGGCCACCGGTCAGGTTTGGAGATTACGTCTCCAAATAAGGCGTGGAGTAGAGTAGAAGTCTTTTATTATTTTTTTTGATCTTTTGGGATTTATTTGTTTTGTTTTTTATTATTATTTTTGAACAATTGGGTCGAGCAAATTATAAGCTCCGTTCCGGGTTTTCTATGTTGGTTCTTTCCCGGGCCGTAAGTCGAACCAACCCTAGGGTCCTTAGATTATAAATAGCCGTTAAAATCAATAAGAAGGGCATCTGATATTTCGCCTATTTTCTTGTCTTTTACGTTTATTTGCACAAACCCTAGTTGTCGACGGAATTACGCCTTCCGGGACTTCTTCTTCATACATCCGGCATCACGTTGAGAGGAATACTCTTAACAGACTGTGTATTTAGTTTGTAAACATAGGTGGATAAATAAAAAAACCAATGTTTCCTGTCTAAACTTTTTTCATTACTTTAATTTGTATTTACCACAATAGTGCAAGAGTTGCAAGAATAATGCAACAAGTGAGGCAAACAAGAGAGAGTGCATTTCTGAGAGAAGAAAAAGTGAAGAAAATTTCTATATCTCCCTTAAAATTGTAGCTCAACAATTCTTTTGTATTTTCCAAGTTATTAAACTTGAGATTTGTTTTCTCCTATAGAGTATATGGAGAATTTTGTAAGCCTACTAAATATATTAGTGGAAAATTTAGACTCCAGTTTCGTGGTTTTTTCCGATTTAGATTTTCCATATAAAAATTCTCCTCTCACGTTTTTATATCCTACCAAATTTATTTTCTTGGTTTAGCCTCATTATTTAATCCAACAAAGAGGAAAAGAATTATCCTAGTTCCAAATCCAAGTATCAATTTAATACATCGATCTCATTTTGTTTGTCCTTGACATACGTCACATATCAAGACCAGTTGCAAACGTAGAAGCAAAAGTCTTCATCTCCTCCTTGGTCAACGACGTAACGATGACCAAATCGACGTTGCCGGAGTTAGACAAAAAAATTGAGTTTCCCTAATCCAATGACAGAAACTCCACCTTCTCCGCTTCCCCCCATTCAAAATCCGCCTCCGTGTAATCGAACTTGGGGGAACCAATTATCGTCAAAGCCCTCATATCCTTATATTTCGCCGTACCCGTTAACATTTTTTCCGGGCACTTAAGAAACTCATCTCCGTCGTAGATTTTGGTCTTTATCTAATCAACTATAGCCTCCCTGGCCGCAACAAATCCATCCTCAGCCGCCAACTTCCGATACTCGGCTCTCGCCACCCCGACAACTAAGCAATTGTCGAAGTAATTCACTGGCACTGGTGGATCGAACAGCGCGTTCTGCCGCCCCGTGCCGTCGGCCCAAAAAAAGAACAACTCATCTTCATCTTCATCTCCAGCGGGACCCAAGGATTTCGCCAATGTGGTCCAGACATATGCCGCCGCACCCACAAAAGTGGAGACTCGATCTATGTTTGGCCTCATTCTTGAGCGTTTTGATGTCGGATTGGCGGAGGATGAACAAAGCTCTCACTCTATTGGTCGGCAATGGATGCGTCACCGCCGGCTGTAAAGGAATCTCTTCATCACATCCCAGAATATTCCATCAAGTCTACTAGAATCTTTGCAAATTGGTCTCTCAAAAACCGGCAAAGATTCTTCGTTTCTAGAAACAAACATCTCATCATCACCGGATTTGTTGATCATGGCCCACGCCTTCAAGAAAAAAAAAATGATAGCAAGAAGTTCATTAAATATAACAATAATATTTTTAATACAAAGTGTTTAAAGGTTGGGGAAAGGTTTCATTGTATTTCTCATTCAAAAATATACATGCTAGTACATTATTATATAGGACTAGTAATATCTATACAAGGTAAACCTATTTACATTAATTCCATATCTCCTATTCTTGGAAAAGATAATAATCGCATATCATCTCCCTATTTTGCCGTGATCTTCCAATATTTCCGTGATTTTCTTCCAACACTCCCCCTCAAGTTAAGTAATGGCAACTTGCCGATACTCAACTTGCATAACACTTCTCGAAAGGATTTTGAGTTCACCGCCTTTGTCAAGATATCAGCCAATTGATCTTCAGACTTGACAAACGGCACTTCAATTATCTTGGCTACAATGTTCTCCTTGATGAAATGTCGATCTACCTCCACATATTTGGTTCGATCATGTTGGACCGGGTTTTCTGATATACTAATAGCTGCCTTGTTTTCGAGATGCACAAAGGTCTAATTCCCTCATAAGCTTCCTTAGCCATAACAACTCTGTCAATCCACTCTTAATCCCACAGAACTCTGCTTCTGCACTAGAGAGTGCCACCACCTTTTGTTTCTTGCTTCTCCAAGTCACAAGATTACCTCCTACAAAGGTAAAATACCATGCGGTCGATTTCCTGTCATTCGGATTTCCCGCCGCATCAGTGTATCCATGTATCTCTAAGTGCCCGTGTTTCTCAAACAATAGACCATGTTTGGATGTCCCTTTCAAATATCGAACAATCCTCAAAGTAGCCTCCCAGTGTTCCTCTTGAGGAGCATGGATAAACTGACTCACAACTCCTACAGCATAGGCAATGTCTGGTCTGGTATGAGCTAGATAAATCAACTTCTCGACTAATCTCTGATATTTTCCTCTGTCTGTCGGCTTTCCTTCTTCTTTTAGTTGTAATCCATGATTTTGAACCATTGGAGTGTCGGTTGGTTTGCAATCTAGCATCCGAACTTCAGCGAGGAGGTCTAGTACATACTTCCTCTGATTTATAAAAATCCCCTTCTTCGATCTCAACACCTCTATTCCCAAAAAATATTTGAGAAGTCCCAAGTCCTATATCTCAAATTCACTAAACAGATTTCTTCTTAGCTCGGTCATTTCTTCTCTGTCATCCCCAATGATAATCATATCATCCACATATATAATCAAGCACGTGATTTTTCCATTCTTCTTCTTGAGGAACAAAGTATGGTCGGAATTACTCTGTCTATACCCGTATTTCTTCATTACTTCTGTGAACCTTCCAAACCATGCCCTTGGAGACTGTTTCAACCCATATAATGTCCTCTTCAACTGACAAACTTTCCCATCTTGAAATTCTGAAGTGAACCCAGGAGAAGGTTCCATGTAAACAGGTTTTGGCAATTCTCCATGCAAAAAGGCATTAGTCACATCAAACTGATGAAGTGGCCAGTCTTTGTTGGCCGCAATTGAGAATAGCACCCTTACGATGTTAATCTTGGCCACAGGCAAGAAGGTCTCGGCATAATCTACACCATAGGTCTGGGTGTACCCTTTCGCCCACAAGTCGAGCCTTATACCTTTCGATCGAGCCATCAGGCCTTCGCTTTATCGTGAACACCCATCTGCATCCGACTGTTTTTACTCCTTCAGGCAGCTTTCCCTTTACCCAAGTCTTGTTCTTCATTAGTGCCTTCATTTCTGTGAACATAACTTCTCTCCAGTGCTTGTGTCTCATTGCCTCTTCTGCCGACTGTGGAATTTCTTTTTCTTCATAAAGTGCACTTTCGAAGGCTCGGGCCATCTTAGTCAAATTTGCTTGCACAAAATTCACCACCCCATACCGGCTTTTCTTCCCAATCTTCTCAGGAGAGTATCTCTTCGGTGGAACTCCTCTCATACTTCGGTAAGGAAGTGCATATCTTCCAGTATCACCATCAACAGTATTGTCTTCTTCTTGGGGTTTTGTATCATCATGATTAATGGGAACTATATTCTCATCGAGACTCGATTCAGAGGTTACCTCGGATATATCGGTTGAGAAAGATCAGAAGGTAGTGGATGAGATGACTCTTGTGGCGAGCCCTGCTCGGCGGCAGTGACGACTGGATCTGTCGGTTCCTCAATCGAAGAGTTTGGCAATGGCACGACCCAACTTAGATAGTCCGTAGATTCAGAACTACCTGGATTACTCTCCCCCTGACTACTAAGGTGGGTATGGTAAAAGAAATCGGTTTCTAGAAAATTGTAATTCATGGTGGTGATGACCTTTTTTGTTTGGGGGTCCAAGCATCGATAACCTCTTTGGTTTATCCCATAACCTATAAAAACACATTTGGTAGCACACGGAGATAGTTTGTTTCGTTCGTGTTTTGGGATATGAACATAGACAGTACAACCAAAGACTTTGGGCTGAAGGTTTAGGTATTGTGGGATTTTGGTTAGTTTGGACAGGATATCAAGTGGGATTTTTTTGTTGAGAATTTTTGTGGGCAGTCGGTTCATGAGGAAAACAGATGTGGCAATAGCTTCGGGCCAGAAGTGTGTGGGGACTTTGGATTCGAGCATTAGGGCGCGGGTTATTTCTAGGATTGTCCTATTTTTTCTTTCTACTACCCCATTTTGTTCCGGAGTGTAGGCACAGGATGTTTGATGGATCATGCCTTTTTCTTTACAGAATTGGGCCATGGGGCTATTCACGAATTCTCTCTCATTATCTGACCTAAAGGTTTTGATGGCAGGTGAAATTGTGTTTGGACCATTTGAAAAAATAAGATAAATTTATCAATGACTTCCGACTTATGTTTCAAGAAATAAATCCAAGTCATTCTAGTGCAATCATCAACAAATATCACAAAATATCGAAAACCACCTCCACCAACAATTGGTGCAGGGCCCCAAACATCAGCATGCACTAAGGAAAAAATGGAATTCATTCGAGTATTGGAAATCTTAAAAGATTTTCTGTGGCTTTTGGCCAAAACACAAGTCTCACATAAAAAATCAGAAAGAATTGAAAAATTCGGAAAAAGAAGTTTAAAATAACCAGGAGAATGGTGTCCTAGTCTTCGTTGCCACTGCCAAATTTCTTGTTTCGTGGATCCGTGAGCCAGCATTGCACTGCCATGTTGAGCTATCTCGTCCACGTAGTAGAGCCCTTGTTTCTTAGTGCCACGCCCAAGAATCCTCTTCGTCCGAATATCCTGTAAGATACAAAAATTTGGGTGCATTAGCAGTGTGCAATTTAACTCCTTCGTAACATGACTTATAGACATCAATCTCTGAGATATAGTGGGCACATATAAGCCATTTCTGAGCTGGAGAGTGGGGGAAATTTCAATAGTTCCAGAACCAACGACAGTAATCAACTCCCCATTTGCAGTTTTAATGTATGTTTTAGTAACTTCATTCAGGCTACTAAAATCATTCTTATCTGGAGTCATAGTATCAGTTTCCCCACAATAAAAAATCCAACCCTTCGTTGTTTCTACCCCTTTTTGAACATGGAATGCAGCGGATAAATTTTCTAGGGGTGCAAATGAATTTTTCGACACATAATCACATAATTGCATATTCTGGTGGCACAAATCATATTTTCGAACATGCTGGGGGTTAATATGCAATTTAGGGCAATCTGGGGGTTTAGTCTTAATAGGATGGGGTCTTTTTTCTAATTTAACAAATTCATGTGGTAACAAATCTGATTTATTAAACATTCTAGGGTTTGGTTTAAAACCAAACCCTTTACCTCCTCCTCTCGGCGCCGCCTCCATCCTTTCGACGAAATTTCTGATCCCCTTCACGTTGCCGCCACCGGACGAGTTCCCATGATATACCACCGGCCCTCCTTTTCCTCTATTAATTCTTGTCCGTGGTTGTCCATCTCCGGTAACACCCACCGCTAATTTTGCCTGGGATTGAGTCCCCTTCGATTTCTGCCTCTCTTCCCACAAATCGTTTGAAGCAGGTCTCGTAAGTGTGTTTCGATCTCTGGCAGTGGGTACACCAAAGGGAGGATTTGTCGATCCTGTTTCCTGGCCGGCTGGTAGCAGTGGTGCGTGGTGGCCCGTTCCGATGCGGCGGTTGCTGGCTTTGGGCTGCGAATCCAGCCCCAATCTCCCCAGATGATGAATCGCCGGCGTTTTCGCCGAGGGCTTCCACGGTGGGTGAGGCGGACGTTCGTGGCATGATGCGATGTCGAGCCGCCTCCGTCTTCACCCATCTGTAGGCCGCCTCTAATGATGGGAGAGGATCGTTCTTCATTATGTCTCGCCGGATAGAATCATACTCCTGATTCAGGCCGGTTAGAAATTTGATTAGCCGCTTGTTGTTTGAAAAAGTTCTGAACTGATCGACTCCTTTGTCACAACAAGTGAACGGCTGTTTCTGGCAGCGATCAACGTTGATCCACAATCCGTGGATCCTCTGGTAATACGTCTCTAGATCGAGATCCCCTCGTTTGATGTTGATTACTTTGTCTTCCAGGTCATATATCAAGTACGGATCTGCCTTGCTCTCATAGGTTATGGAAAAGCTTTCCCACAAAGCCTTCGATGTTTGAATGCTATGGTGATATTCTTGCTGTTTTTCAGATTTGGTGATGGTTCTGGATTGGTTTTGGTATCTTGGTTATCGTCTGTCATGGTTTCTGATGTGTAGGATCTGGTTTCTGGTTTGATCTTGGCTTAGAAAAGGTCGAGAATCGGTATCAGGCTATGATGAAGTATTCTTTGAGCCAAAAAACGTTCCTGCTCTTGATGCCATGTTTAAAGGTTGGGGAAAGGTTTCATTGTATTTCTCATTCAAAAATATACATGCATTATTATATAGGACTAGTAATATCTATACAAGGTAAAACTATTTACATTAATTCCATATCTCCTATTCTTGGTAAAGATAATAATCGCATATCATCTCCCTATTCTGCCGTTATCTTCCAATATTTCCGTGATTTTCTTCCAACACAAAGACTCACTTTCTCTTTTAATTTATTCCAACCAATGACTCAATACAAAATAACATCTTTTTATTTCTATATTAGGGTCTCTGTCTTATTTTATTCTAACCAACACACAAGATAAAACTAGTTCATTTCTCAAACAAATATTTGGAACCACTTAATTTGTAAAATCAGTCTCTCCTCCTAATTTTGCAATCTTTAACAACTTGTTTTTCATTCGCATCATTATCAGCTTAAGGGTTAAAAATGATTTTAGACTATGTCAACAAAATTAAAACAATAAAAAAGAATAAACCCTAATTACATTTATGAATCCGATGATTGATCTGTCGTCGCCGAGGCTATGGTGATTGCTCAAACCTAAGCAGATTCCCCAGCCCGGAAAGAGAGTCACCTGCAGAGAGATTGGAGGGATAATTTTGTAATTTTCTTCCTCGAACATGCCGGCGTCTGAGGAAGGAGGTCATAGAATTAATCCGCTTCTCTAGCGTGATTCGCGACGAGCTCGTTGAAATCGAGGCCAGAGATGGCGATTGTGAGCGGGACGGTGTCGCCGGAGATGTATCGGAAAATCGGTTTCTCGGTGTCAGTGTTGGAAGGGTAGAGGAGATTTGCGGCGACAAGGAGATAGTGTTTGAGAGAGAGAGTGTGTTTGAGGTTTGGAACAATGGTGTTGGAGAATTCAGCGTCTGAACATGTCGAAGAATGAGAGTGGCAGGAACAGCTCGGCGGCGCCGCCTTGTGAAGGCGGAATACGGTAGGTTTCGATCACGGTTGTCATTGTGTTGAGAATATCCACCTCATGTAGAAGCCGCTATAATTGATAATCTTGCGAAGAATAGCCAACAAATGTTGACTAAATGGTGAAGTAGAGTTGCTGCAGTTTATTGGTAATCGGTAGCTTTTAAATTCTCTTGCATAGGTGAAACTATAGGGTGAGAATAAAGTAAAATGAGAATTACTTTTTGGTGAAATTATTTTTAAAAAGTAGGAGAAAAGAGAGGACAATAGTGAGTTTGGAGGGAAAGCAATTAAGCATGAATATGGAGAGGGAAAAATCGATTTCTCCATAAAGGAGAGACCGTAAGTGAATGATAACTATTTTATTCAATTCATTCTTCATAATGAGAATTAAAGACTCCACACATATTTATAGCATATATGGTAAAATAAATCTCCTTTCAAATTTTAACCACTCTCACTTTCATAATACAATTAGGCCATCTTCAAATATAGAAGCAAAACACTCCATCATCTCCTTAGGCAGCGACAAATCGATAACCAAACCACCGTCGCCGGAGTTACTCAACAACATTCCATATTTCTCATCGTCCAACGACAGAATCTCCACCTTCCTCGCCATCCCCCACCCGAAATCCGCCTCCTTGTACTCAAACTTGGGCGAACCATACACCACCAAAACCCCGAAAACCCTCTCCGGCAATTCCATCATCGACAGCCGATCTTCCGGACTTTTAAGCAACTCATCTCCGTCGTAGATTTTCGCCTTGATCACATTGCCGATAGCATCCGCTGCCGCAACAAATCCATCCTCCCCCGCCAACTTCCGATGCTCAATTATCACCACCCCACCACCCAAGCAATTCCCGAAGTAATTCTCCGTCACAGGCGGATCGAACAGCGCGTTCCGCCGCCCTCTCGCGTCAGCCGGAATATAGAGCACCTCATCTTCTTCTCCGCAGTTGCCGTGAGACTTCACCAGCGTGGCCCACACATACGCCGCTGCAACTGTGAAAGTGGAGACTCGATCTAAGCTCGGCCTCGCCGATAAGAACTGATTCTTAAGCTTCCTTATGTCGGATTGGCGGAGAATGAACGAAGCTCTCGCTCTATTAGTCCGCAGTGGATGCGACGCCGCCGGCTTGAAAGGAATCTTCTTCATTGCATTCCAGAATATTCCATCCACTCTTCTAGAACCTTCCGAGTCTGGTTTCTGAAAAACCGGCAGAGATTCGCCCAGAGCCTCGTCGTCGCCGGATTTGTTGATCACGGCCCACGCCTTGACGAATCCGACTATCGATCTCCAGTCGCAGAGGCTGTGGTGGAAGTTCATACCGATGCAGATTCCGCGGCCGGGAAAGAGAGTCGCCTGGAGTGAGATCACAGGGGCAATTTTGTAATTTTCTTCTTCAATCAGCGGCGCCGGCGGCTGCACGAAATCGTAGAATTGGCCGGCTTCTTTAGCGTGATTCGCGACGAGCTCGTCGAATTCGAGGCTGGAGACGGCGATTGTGAGCGCTACGGTGTCGCCAGGGGTGTAGCGGAGAACGGGCTTCAGGGCGTCGGTGTGGAGAGGGAAGAGGAGATTTCCGGCGACGGGGAGGTAGTGTTTGAGGGTTAGGGAGAGAGAGTGTTTGAGGTTCGGAACAATGGTGTTGAAGAATTCAGCTTCTGAGCATGAGTGGTTGTAGAAGCTGAGGACGTACATCGGATTGGAATGCAGCCAAGTCATGTCCAAGAAGGAGAGCGGCAGGAGCACCTCGGCGGCGGCGCCTTGTTGCGGCGGAATACGGCAGATTTCGATCAAGGTTGTCATGGTGGTTTTCGGAGTATCAATCCTTTAGGATATACTTCTACCTCCGTCCACTATTTAAGGAGTTATTTTGATTCCGCGAGATTCATTATCTGTCCTATTAGTTTTATAACGAATTGTGAGTGTGAAAAATTAATGCTATGTAATGATTCTATCAAATATAAATCATGTAAAGTCCAAAATGACAAAATGTCTCCTTATACGGTGGAAAGAGTGAGTATATAGAATTGATTTTGTTAGCAAATTTTAGTGTATTTTTCGATCATTACTTGAATTTATTTTAGTTTTATTTTATGTGATTATACTCCAATAATTTATACTAAATTTATACTCCACTTACAAGAATATTTTCCATTTTTTTATTTACAAAATTTAAAAAAGTATGTATTGTTTAAACACTAACTATAAATCATGTCTATTTCCATCAATTTTGAATGTGATAATGAAATTTTAGTATTTAGCCAATCTCAAACAATCAAATACGGAGTATTCTTTCAAAACTTGGTATTATGAAAAAATTAGCTACACTCCAAAATTTCATGTATTTAGTTATCATATTTAAAATTAATGGTAAAAAAATACCTCTTATAATGGGATTAATTTGTTGGCTATAGTCCTCAGATTTCTATTTCATCCATTTATATAATAAGACAAAAATGTGATGGAATTAATCGAAATATTCTTGGAGACTTTGCAGAGTATTTTCTTGTTGGAATTATTAGATTAGCAAATAGTCAACTTTGCAGTTTCATTAGATTGGCAAGTAGTCATTAATGAAATTAACAATTGTATTCTAACGATGCATGTATATATGTTATTTTTATTGGGATTATTAGAGTGTTATATAGTTGAAATTTGCAGTTTTATTCTAACAGATACAATTTTTTTTTATGTTGTTCCATCTGTCCTAATTAAAATGATAGTAATATACATTTTCTTTTTTAGTATGTTAGAAAGAGTACACATTCCTATTTTTGCAAATAATAAAACAGTAGTAATCTTTTCTTTTCAACTAATAAATTCAACCATTTTTTCTCTGTCTAATTAAATTATCCAACCTGCTCTCTCTTTCTATCTAAAACTTACACTCACATTTTTCTTCCTTCAATTAAACAAATTCACCAACATCTTCTAAAATTTTGTGGCGACTAAAAATATATCAACGAAAACAGGATGAATGGAGTATTTTTTAAAATCTTACTTGATGATATATATGTAGTTCATTAGTACGTTACATGCGGAGTAATTTATTGAAAATTAAAACAAAACGACATCATCTCATCGAAAATCATCACGGTCGTCGAAACCCTAACAAAACCCTTTTTCACATATAGAGACCACTTGCAAAAATAGAAGCAAAAGCCTCCATCTCCTCCTTGGTCAATGACATACCGACAACTAAATCGCCGTTGCCGGAGTTAGACAACGACATCAAATATCCCCCACTGTCCATCGACAGTACCTCCACCTTCTCCACCTCCCCCCATCCGAAATCCGCCTCTTTGAAATCAAACTTCGGGGAACCAGTCATCGACAAAGACCTCATATTCCTATACTTGGGCATCTCCGTCAGCATATTTTCCGGGCTTTTCAGAAACTCATCCCCGTTGTAGATTTTCGCCTTCATCACATCAACAATAGCCTCTGCTGCCGCAAAAAATCCATCCTCCGCTGCCAGCTTCCAATTCTCAACTCTCGCCACCCCACCACCTATGCAATTGCCGAAGTAATTCATCGCCAACGGTGGATCGAACAGCGCGTTCCGCCGCCCCCTGCTGTCAGCCCCAAAGAAAAATACCTCATCTTCATCTCCAGCAAGGCCTAAGGATTTCACCAAGGTGGTCCAGACATAGGCAGCAGCAACCACAAAAGTGGAGACTCGATCTATGTTTGGCCTCGCTAATAAGATCAGATTCTTGAGCGTTTTTATGTGGGACTGGCGGAGGATGAACGAAGCTCTCACTCTATTGGTCGGCAATGGATGCGTCGCCGCCGGCTGGAAAGGAATCTTCTTCATCACATCCCAGAATATACCATCAAGTCTACTAGAATCTTTGCTAATTGGTCTGTCGAAAACCGGCAGAGATTCTCCATTTCTAGAAACAAACGCCTCATCATCGCCGGATTTGTTGATCACAGCCCACGCCTTCAGGGTGGAAGCAAGAAAAAATGTTAGACACCATGAATAATCATATTTTCTTACAGTCGAATAGATTTATTTTAATTAAATAAATGTATTATAATACAAAAGTTCATACCAACAATAGAACTAGTACACTAATTAGTAAGGTTTAGAATATATCGAAAGGTCTGTGGCACGTTACTTTTAATATTGCAATAACAAACATGCGATATACATTCATGGAAGTTGTAGATGAATTTCCACATATTGCATTTTAGTTATTGTTCAGTTCTGCATTATAAACGTAGACGGTTGACTATTTAATTTGTGGGTTTTAGTTATAGATGAATGCAGTTATATAGTTTATTTTTCATTGTAAACATTTTAGGTTTATAATGCATAACTCAACATATAAAATGCGCCTATAACTAAAATGTAATCTGCGAAAATCAATCTTTCGTGCCACGTGACAGTACGAGATTGGAAGTATGTTGTGATTCTAATTAAGGATGCGCCCTAGTGCTCCGCTATGTCGACAAAATAAAAAATAAAAAGGAACAAAAATACTTAAGCCCTAATTCCTCTCACTTGTCACAGCCATTTACCTTCATGAACCCTAAGATTGATCTCCCGTCGCCGAGGCTATGGTGATTGCTCAAACCAACGCAGATTCCCCGGCCCGGAAAGAGAGTCACCTGCAGAGAGATCAGGGGGACAATTTGGTAATTTTCTTCCTCGGCCATTTTCGGCATCCAAGGAAGGAGGTCATAGAACTGATCCGATTCTCTAGCGTGATTCGCAACGAGCTCGTCGAAGTCGAGGCCGGAGACAGCGATCGTGAGGGGGACGGAGTCACCGGAGATGTAACGGAAAACAGGCTTCGAGGCGTCAGTGTCGAGAGGGTAGAGGAGATTTGCGGCGACAAGGAGAAAGTGTTTGAGAGTTAAAGAGAGAGAGTGTTTGAGGTTCGGAACAATGGTGTTGGAGAATTCGGCTTCGGAACAAGGGTGGTTGTAGAAGACGAGGCGGCGGGTGTGATTGAAATGCAGCCACATCATGTCGAAGTAGGAGAGCGGCAGGAACAGCTCGGCGGCGGATCCTTGTTGCGGCGGAATACGGCAGGTTTCGATCATGGTTGTCATTGCAGGTTTTTTTAGTATGAAGTGATCAACTAGCTAGGGTGTATAATTTATGGAGTAATTCTTCCTCTCCTTTTGAATATATATATAGAGAAATTGAATCCATGAAAATTACTTACTACATGTGAAATTAAGTAGAGTAGTTGATTTGGTACCAACTTTTCAAGATAAGACAAAAAGAATTACGGTATTATTTTTGTTGGGATTATAAGTTACAAGTCCCCATTAAATATTCCAAATTTGACCATTGCGGATTTTAAGAATTGGTAGTAAAATTTAATGGAAAAAATTAGTGGAATGTGGAAGGTAAGATCCATGCACTACTTAAAATGGTAAAAGTGAAATGAATTTATTGAGGATCGTTCAACTAAGGAAATATGAGACATTAATGGGGACCGGAGGGAGTAGAACTTTGGTATGGGCATGTATCCTTTGATGTGATTCCTTCACTGCAGAGAGTGTTGTGCTCTCATAGTGTATAATATTTTATTTATAAAATACTCCATCCTTCGAAGGTTGTTGAGGCATTCTTTTAGACACGTAATTTAAGAAATTGATGTGTTAAATGTTAAAGTAGAGAGAGTAAAGTAAAGAGATGAATACAAAGTAAAGTATAAGAGAGGATAAAGTTTTTGCCATAAAAGAAAATGATTGAACTATTATAGGATAACCCAAATAAAAATACGACTCAACTACTTTAGGACATAGAAAAACATAGAATTTGTCTAAGATAAAAATTGAAAATTTTCCTAAGAGGATCCATCCCCCTTTGGTATTCCCTTCTCTATGTGTCCTTTAAATATAAATAAAATTTACGTTTTTATTCTAACGATACATCCTTGATGTATTTATAAAATCTTATGATATTGTAAAATATTTCTTTATAGAATATAAGAATAGTGCCATTTTGTCATAATAGAGAAAAAATATAAGTAAGATATTGGTCATTTTTTATTGCTAGCCACACATCTTAAAATATTATTTATTATTTAGATTTTTAATTTATAAATAATATGAATACATTGTTTAAATAGAACAATAAAATAGGAGTTTTGACGAGAAGAATGTGTAAAAATATGTTAAAAACGTACTCCCCTATTTCCATAAAAGATAACTCACTTTCCTTTTTAGTTTGTTCTATTAAAGATGCAACATTTCCATTTATGGATAAAATTCTTTCTTACATTAATATAAATATTATATTTTCTCTATTCACTTAACACACAAAATAAAACCTTCTAAAATCTCGTGCCGTCTCACAAGTGTGAGACGGCAGCAAGCTGGTACTCCTTCTGTTCCATAGTAGTGAAGTTATTTTGCCATTTTGTTACATTCCATAGTAGTGGAGTCATTTCTCTTTTTAAGAAAAGTCAACACATTTCGTCTCAGTTACCTCACTGTCTCTTACTTTATTCTCTTTTTATCTCTCCACCCTTTTCATTTTCTACTTTATTCTTCCTTTACTTAACTCACTTACCACAATTTTCCTTAAATTGTGTGTCGAAAAGAAATGCCTTCAATACTATGAAACGGATGGAGTATAAGGGCATCCACAATGAGACGCCCTAAGCGACGCCCTATGCACCGCCACATCAGCATTTTATCCTCCTCTTATTCCACCTGCAGTGGGGCGGACTATAGCCCGCCCTAAGCGACGCCCTAAGCATTTTTCTATTATTTGAATATTTAAATACTTCAAAATTTGGAAAACTAAAACTTCAATTCATTAAAATTCAAACATTACAATACGAAAAAAAAAAACTACAATTTCTCAACGGCGGCGGTTGCGGGTCCAAACTTCTTCAATCATGTCGGTCATGAGCAGAGTATGGTCTTGTTGGTTGCGCATTGAGGCCTGTCGCTCTAGAACCGCACCGAAGCCAGTCGGTAATCCTCGAGTGACCGGCGAGGTCGCCGCGCTGGAGCTAGATCCGGCTTCATCATCCACCCAATTGGTGACATGGACACGTTCTTGTTCGACTATCATGTTATGCATGATGATGCACGCATACATGACGTCGGCGATGACTTCCTTGTACCAGAAACGTGTCGGACCTTTCACGATTGCCCACCGCGATTGGAGCACCCCAAAAGCCCGCTCCACATCCTTCTGTGCGGACTCCTGCTTTGCCGCAAACAAGACTCTCCTCTCACCAATTGGGCAGCTGATCGTCTTCAAAAAGACAGGTCACCTAGGGTATATGCCATCGGCCAAGTATTACCAAATATGATGTGTGCGGCCGTTGGGAGTGAACTGAATGGCCGGACCGCGACCCCTGCACTGATCAGCGAATAGGGTGGACGAGTTGAGGACGTTGATGTCGTTGTTCGACCCGGCTACACCAAAGTAGGCATGCCAGATCCAGAGGCGGTGGTCAGCGACGGCTTCTAGGATCATCGTCGGGTGGCTGCCCTTGTAGCCGCTAGTATATTGGCCTCTCCAGGCCGTCAGGCAGTTCTTCCACTGCCAGTGCATACAGTCGATGCTCTCTAGCATCCCAGGGAAGCCGTGCACCGTCTCGTGCATCCGCATCAGGCTCTGGCAATCGTCAGCAGTTGGGCGTCGCAAATATGTGTCGCCAAAAGCCTCCACAACTAACTTACAAAAATTCTTCAGACATTTGCGGCCAGTTGTATCCCCGACGTGAAGGTACTCGTCGAACATATCCGTTGTTGTGCCGTAGGCCAACTGGCGGATCGCAACTGTGCACTTCTGCAACGGCGTAAGTCCGGGTCTACCGATCCCGTCTTCCCGATACTGGAAGTACTCATCACGGGCCTCCAACGTGTGCACAATGCGGAGAAAAAGATCTCGGCTCATTCTAAAACGGCGGTGAAAAACATTCGGGCCCCACCTTGGATTCTCGGCAAAATAATCTGCGAACAGACGTTCGTGCGCTACGTCGTGCTCGCGGGGGACAAACGTCCGCCGTCGTATCGGGCGAGGGACCCGCGCCTCCGCCGCCGCCGCCGCCTGCTCCCGCTGAATTTGTGCCAAGCATTCCGCCTTGGCTTCATTAACGGCATCGAACAAGGCTCGAGTCAAGGCCCGTCTGCAGCCATCCGATGTACTCAAATCGTAGTCGTCGGGATTCATTTTTGAGTCGATGAGAGAGAATAATTGAAGAGAAATTGAAAAGATGTGAAATTGGAGTGTGTGAAATGGTAGTGAATAGTAGAGTTTAAATTAAAAAAAAATTGAAAAAATTCAAAAAAAAATTTGAAACGCGTGCCCATCGTCCGCGTCGTCCACAGTGGCGGACGATGCGACGGACGATGGGTATCCTCCGCGCATCGTCCGCGGACGATCTATCGGGCGCGGACGATGGTTAACCCATCGTCGGCGATGCTGCAGTGGCGGACGATGCGACGGACGATGCATCGTCCGTCGCATCGTCCGCACCATTGCGGATGCCCTAATATAGGCTTTTTTTATAGACAAGAAATTTTAGAAAAAGTGACTACTATCCAATATCTAAGTGAAGATTATAAATCCCCACTACATTCATTTTGCACCAACATAAAAAAATTCAAATTATAGTGATTTTTTGACTTCAATTCGTCTAAATTTTTTTCAGTTCAAATTTCCTCATTTTCTTCAATCTACTCACCTTTTATTCATTTCTTATAGTATATGATTCCTTTTATTTTGATCTTCGTTTATTTATTTTAATATTCTAGTTTTAAATTTCGTTAGACAGATTAAATTTGACCAAATATTATGATTTAGATATAACCCAGTTTTTTGAAATAAAAAGATAATTGAATTGAAAGATTCTTGAGTGATGAGTAATTTCTTGTTGGGGTAATTAAATTGGGAAATAGTCAAAAATGAAATTTTCAGTTTTAATAGTTTGGCAGATAGTCATAAATGAAATTTCCAGTTGTATTCTAACACTGTCTCATGCATGTATTTTTTTGGTTGGGAATATTAGATTCGTATATAGTCATAAATGAAATTTACAGTGGTATTTTAACACGATAAATGTATGTATTTTTTGGTTGGGAATATTGGATTCGTATATAGTCATAAATGAAATTTGCAATTTTATTCCAGCGACACATCTTTTATGTTATACTCTTTCCATCCCCAAAACATATCTTCATTTTTAGTTGGTTTCAAATAAAATAGATATATTTTTATTTTTGAAAATAATAAAAAAAATTATAAACCACTTTTTCTCTCACCAATTAAATTAGCACACCTTCTTTCTCTGTTTATATAAACTTACACTCACATTTTATGATTTTAATCAGTACTCCAATCATACAAATTAACCAACAAATCACAAAATTTGGCGTGGACTAAAAAATTTACTTATCTTCTTAACATGACAAATAGATTATATTTTAGAATTTTATTTGATGATATATTTATATTTTATTAGTAATACAATCATCTCACATGCATAGACCAGTTGCAAACATAGAAGCAAAAACCTCCATCTCATCCTTGGTCAACGACATACCGACAACCAAATCTCCGTCACCGGAGTTAGACAACGACATCGAATATCCCCCGTCCAACGACAGAACCTCCACCTTCGCCGCCTCCCCCCATCCGAAATCCGCCTCGGTGAAATCCAGCTTCGGGGAACCAGTCATCGACAAAGCCCTCATGTTTCTATACTTGGGCATCTCCGTCAACAGATTTTCCGGGCTTTTGAGAAACTCATCCTCGTCGTAGATTTTTGCCTTCATCTCATCAACAATAGCCTCTGCCGCCGCAAAAAAACCATCCTCCGCCACCAACTTCCGATGCTCGGCTCTCGCCACCCCGCCACCTAAGCAATTGCCAAAGTAATTCTCAGGCACTGGTGGATTGAATAGTGCGTTCTGCCGGCCCCTTGCGTCGGCCCCAATGATTAAAACCTCTTCTTCATCTTCAGCGGGACCCAAGGATTTGGCCAAGGTGGTCCAAACATACGCTGCAGCAACCACAAAAGTGGAGACTCGGTCTATGTTTGGCCTCACCGAGGAGATCAGATTCTTAAGCGTTTTGATGTGGGATTGGCGGAGGATGAACGAAGCTCTCACTCTATTGGTCGGCAATGGATGCGTCGACGCCGGCTTGAAAGGACGCTGCTTAATTGCCTTCCAATATATTCCATCAATTCTACTAGAATCTTTGCAAATTGGTCTCTCAAAAACCGGCAGAGAATCGCCGTTTCTAGAAACAAACACCACATCATCGCCGGATTTGTTGATCATAGCCCACGCCTTCAAGAAAAAAATGTTAGTAAGAACTTCATGATTGAACATATTTTGTGACAGTCGAATAGCACTATTTTAATTAAATAAGGAGTAAGTATTGTAGTACAAAAATTAACACCAATATAAGATCTTTAATTATAGTACTACTACTAGTATTTAAGAACTAGTACCAATATTAATAGAGGTTAAAAATTAACAATAAAAAAGAGAAAATACTTTGATAGGTGTCTACCTTCATGAATCCTAAGATTGATCTCCCGTCGCTAAGGCTATGGTGATTGCTCAAACCAACGCAGATTCCCCGGGCGGGAAAGAGAGTTACCTGCAGAGAGATCAGAGGGACAATTTGGTAATTTTCTTCCTCGGCCATTTTCAGCATCCGCGGAAGGAGGTCATAGAACTGATCCGATTCTCTAGCGTGATTCGCGACGAGCTCTTCGAAATCGAGGGCGGAAGCGGCTATCGAGAGCGAGACGGAGTCGCCTGAGATGTAACGGAAAACGGGCTTCGAGGCGTCGGTGTCGAGAGGGTAGAGGAGATTTGAGGCGACAAGGAGATAGTGTTTGAGAGTTAAAGAGAGAGAGTGTTTGAGGTTCGGAACAATTGTGTTGAAGAATTCAGCCTCTGAACATGGGTGGTTGTAGAAGATGAGGCGGCGGGTCGTATTGAAATGCAACCACATCATGTCGAAGAAGGAGAGCGGCAGGAACAGCTCGGCGGCGGCGCCTTGTGGCGGCGGAATACGGCAGGTTTCGATCACAGTTGTCATTTCAGGGTTTTTGAGTATGAAGCGAACAACTTGATACGGTGTTTTATAAACTAATGCCGTCCTCCAAAATTTGTCACCATTTGACCCGACACTGATTTTAAGAAATGTACTAGAAAGTGGGTTGAAAAAGTTAGTGGATGTGAGTCCTACTTTTATATATCAGTTTTATTTTATAATAAAATAAGAGTGTGAATAAGTTAGTGGAATGTATAGTCCATTATCAAAAATAGTAAAAATTAAATATGACAAATTTTTAGGAATAGACGAAAATAAAAATAGGTGACAAATTTTCTGTGACGGAGGAAGTAATTTTTTCCCAATATTTAGAAATTGTATCCATAAAAATTCTTAGTCCATGTGCAATTAAATAGACTTGTTCCTTTTAGTACCGACATTTCAAGATAAGATATAAAGTAGATTGAATTTGTAAATCTTGAGTCATCTATATATATATACCTTTATACTGTTTTAAAAAATTTATTACTTATTTCTATTTTTAAGACGGTATTTTGAAGTTATAAAATTATAAAAATAAGTGTCACTTCGTTAATTTTTTTAACTTTTGTATTATAGTATTACTTAAAATTTATGCCGAGTCAAAACATGTCGAAGATGAAGGGAGTATTACTTTTTGTTGCGATTATAAGTTACGGAGTTAGAACTTTGATACACCTTTCTATCTCCATTAACTGTCTATAGTTAACTAACGTGGATTCAAAAAATTGAAAGAAAATTGAGACAAAAAATTATCCCCTCCGTCCTAAAAAAATTCACCATTTAATCTGGAATGATCTTTACAAAATATAAGTGGATTGAAAAAATTAGTAGAATGTATCGTCTTTAGTTATATAATATAAAATTTTATATAAAAGTACGACTATTCTACTTTTTCTCATTACATACTCCATCCATCATACTCTAAGTGAAGCATTTCTATTTCGACAGAGATTTTATATAGTATTGTTTTGTGAGTTAAAGTGAAGTGAATAGTAAGACATGTTTTTATTTTTAGAAATGTGTTATTTAGAGTTGGACATCACAAAAAGAAAAAATAATTCACTTGAAATGAGACTAAGAGAGTATTAAAATTCGTGTCAATCCAAGATGTATTTCTATGAACAGAGAGAGTATATATTTAACAAAAATTAAAGCATAGTAGCATACTAAAACGACGTCATTTCAAGTGTCTTCCACAATCATGACTGTAGTCGAAACCAGAAACGGTTGAAAACTGAAACTGAAACCGAAACCGAAACTCACAACTTGAGACCACGTGCAAATATAGCAGAAAAAGCTTTCATTCTCTCCAATGGCAACGACACACCAATCTCCAATCCGCCGTCGGAATCCCTCGAGTTACACAACGACATCCCGTAGGTCTCACCGTCAATCGACAGCACCTCCACCTTCCTCGCCTTCCCCCACCCGAAATCCGCCACATACAGATCGAATTTCGGCGAATCCGTCACGCACAAACTCCTCATCCCCATATACTTCACCACTCCCGCCGGCCAATCCTCCACCCCTTTCAGAAATTCACATTTGTCGTAAATTCTCCCCTTGATTTCACCGCCGATCGCCTCCGCCGCCGCCGGAAACCCCTCCTCCGCCGCCAGCCGCCCGTGCTCCAAGCTCGCCATCCCGCCGCCCAAGCAATTACCGAAGTAATTCACTGGCACCGGCGGATCGATCATCGCGTTCGGCCTCCCTCTCGCGTCGGCGGAGAGGAAGTACACTTCCGTTTCCTCTCCGCCGATTTTCTCCCCGATCGCGTCTGCCGATTTCGACAGACACGACCAGGCGTACGCCACCGCAGCGACGAACGACGACGCCGGAGCGGCGGAGATCTGCCTCTTCAGGTGTTGCAAGTGCTGTGGGGAGAGGATGATAGTAGATCTCACTCGGTGCGTCGGCGCCAGAGGCGCCGGCGCCGGATTGACCGGGATCTGTTTCACCGCGTTCCAGAATACCGAGGCGACTCCGGCGGGATCTTTGACGACGGATCGATCGAAGATCGGCGGAGTTTTGGTCGAAAAGTCGTTGTCGTCGCCGGATTTGTTGATCTCGGCCCACGCCGAAATGAATCCGACGATCGATCTGGCGTCGCCGAGACTGTGATGGTTAGTTGCGCCGAGGCAAAATCCGCGGCCAGGAAAGTGGGTCACCTGCAGGGCTAAAAGGGGGATTTTTTTATATCTTGCCTCGTCAGCAGGTTGTGGCAACGCGGGGATGCAATCGTGCAATTGGTCCGCGTCCCGAGGGTGGTCCCCAATGACCTCGCCGAAATCGCGGCCGGATTCGGCGATTCTGAGCGGGACGGAGTCGCCCGTGACATAACGGAACAAGGGCTTGTGGTCCGGATCCGAAGGGAAGAGCAGATTGGCCGAGGCGAGGAGGTAGTGCTTGAGAGTGAGGGAAAGGGATTGCTTGAGCCTCGGGATTACCGTGTCGAGGAAATCGGCCGATGAGCATGGGTGGTCGTAGAAGACGAGGCGGAGGGTAGGCGGGGTGTGAATCCACCAAATGTCGAATAGGGTTAGCGGTAGCTTTAGCTCGGCCGGGGTGTCGGGCGGAGGATGGATTCGGACGGTTTCTCGTATTCTCAGCATGACGTTTTCCCGTCGATAAATTGTGTTTCATCCTCTACTCTACGAATTTTTATAGACATTATATGTGCATGATCCGAGTAGCATGCACTACATGATAGTGTGTGATACGACTTTTTCAATTGTTTTTGCAAAATGTAGAGTGTAATTAGATCATAACTTTAATTCGGTTGGATAATTTTGGGTTGTATTAAGACGAGTGTTTGGACATTGATTAGTATATAATGTTACATTCTTGACAATATGCATTCATATGTTCTATGAAAATGTTCTGACCACTTCAATTTATACACTGATCAACTCAAGCATCGGTTTAGTTAGTTCAACTCAAGGTCTAATTTAGTTTATTCCATAATTTCTTAAAATTTGATAGACAAAAATGTAAATTAATGATTCATTTCTATGTTCAAACTTCTGCCCTAATGGAAAAGTTACACTAGGTATGAACATTCAACATCTTTATTGTGTAGCATATATGTTGTCTAATTTTTTACACAAGCATTACACATGCCTAATAGAAAACATAAACATCAATTTAATCACATAACAAACATCCAAACAAATTGTTATAAACTCATGATTTTAGGCCATGTTCAAACATTGAAGCAAAAGCCTCCATCATCTCCTTTGGCAGCGACATACCGACTACCAAACCATCGCCGCCAGAGTTACATAACGACATCGAATATTTCCCGCCATCCAACGACATGACCTCCACCTTCCTAGCCTCCCCCCATCCGAAATCCGCCTCCGCCAAATCAAACTTCGGCGAGCCCGCCGCCACCAAAACTCTCATGCCCTTAAATTTCGGCATCTCAGACAGCCTTTTTTCCGGACTTTTAAGAAACTCATCTCCATTGTAGATTTTCGTCCTCATCTCATCACCAATAGCCTCCGCCGCCACAACAAACCCATCCTCCGCTGCCAGCTTACGATGCTCCACCTTCACAACCCCACCACCCAAGCAATTCCCGAAGTAATTCACCGGCACCGGCGGATCAAACAGCGCGTTCCTCCGCCCCCTTCCGTCGGCCGGAAAAACAAACACCTCACCTTCATCTCCGCTGCCTTCGCCAGACTTCACCAAGGCCGTCCAGACATACGCCGCCGTGACGACAAAAGTGGAGACCCGAACAAGGTTCGGCCTCGCCGACAAAACCATATTCTTGAGATTTATTATGTCAGATTGGCGGAGGATGAACGAAGCTCTCACTCTGTTCGTTGAAAACGAATTCGATGGCGCTGTTCTCAACGGAATCTTCTTCATTACATTCCAGAAGATTCCATCGAGTCTACTAGTATCTCCGAAAACAGAGGATCTCTCAAAAATCGGCAGAGTTTCGCCGCATTTCGACACGAGCGCCTCATCGTCGCCGGATTTGTTGACCATAGCCCACGCCTTCAAGAATCCGACGATCGATCTTGCGTCGCCGAGGCTGTGGTGGTTGTTCAAACCGATGCAGATTCCCCGGCCGGGAAACAGAGTCGCCTGGAAAGAGATCAGAGGGGCAATTTGGTAATTTTCTTCATCGGCCAGCAGCGTCGACGGCGCCGGCGCCGGCGGCGGAAGTAGGTCGTAGAACTGATCGGATTCTCTAGCGTGATTCGCGACGAGCTCATCGAAGTCGAGGCTGGAGACGGCGATCGTGAGCGGGATGGAGTTACCGGAGATGTAACGGAAAACAGGCTTCGAGGCTTCGGTGTTGAGAGGGTAGAGGAGATTTGCGACGACGGGGATATAGTGCTTGAGAGTTAAAGAGAGAGAGTGTTTGAGGTTTGGAACAATGGTGTTGGAGAATTCAGCTTCGGAACATGGGTGGTTGTAGAAGATGAGGCGGCGGATCGGACTGAAATGGAGCCAAGTCATGTCGAAGAAGGAGAGCGGGAGGAAGAGCTCGGCGGCGACGCCTGCCGGAGGTTGGATTCTGTAGGTTTCGAGCACGGTGGTCATTGCGTTTTTAGCTAGTTGTTATCGCTGACAATAGATGATGGATGAAGAATTGATATTGAACCCAACTCTAGGTTCATACTAGTAGGACTCGTTTGATAAAAAAGATGAGATATGAGAAGATATGTAAAACAAGATAAGAAATACGGGCTTCATGTCAAGATATGCAAAGATATGATTTTTTTTCTATTGTTGTTTGATAGAAAAGAAATTATCTAAATTTGTATTGTATATTAAATAACATGGCTTAACTTGACAAATTGGTGAGATACATAAACAAGGTTAATGTTATAATTTTGGTAAGATTAGATAGGGCTCTGGTCTTATATTGGGCTTTGAGTTAAGCTTAACTATGATATCAAACAATTAGAAATGTCCATATATAATTCTCTATCTTGGTATTACTAACTTATCAAACATGCTCAAGGTATATAAAAGAGAGTTTGTTTATTTTAATGTAATGAATTAGATTAATGAATATTTGATCATGCAACATGGAAAGAACAAGATGATGATGGGATCTTTGCATTATCTTTAGATTTTGTCTCTTTTGAAATTTATGGGTTTATGGAGTATTAAATAAAACAATTATTAATGTCAAGATCCATACGATATGATTCCTATATGACATATTGTTCCATGCAGCAAATGCTTACAAAATAGTGCAAACAATGAGGGTGACTAACGATGATTAATTCATTGATTGATTAAATAATTTTAAATTTTTTTTAATTATTAAATACTTTTGTGTTTTATCATTCTATTTTACTATTCAAAATAAATACAACTATAGTGATAATTTTTTTTCATAGACTACATCTTTCTTCTATGTAGCACTCTTTTTAATAGAAAATCGCATATCTTCACATCTACAATCATTCAATCGAACAAACAAAACAAGTAGTCGTATTCTCACGAACAAGTTCACGTTTTATAAAAAAAACACGGAATCAAGAAAATAACAACAACGATATAACAACTACTTCCGTCACATAGAAATAGGTCATTTAGGTTTGATACGAGTTTTAGGGTGTAACTAGTAAAGTAAGAGAGAAGGACAAAAAATAATTAAAATCGTATGATGAATGGCGGGATCCATAAATAATAAAGTAAAAGAAAATGAGAAAAAAGATTAGACTATTTCTATAGGAAGAAAGGAGTAGTATAAATTAAATATTTGGAAATTGAAAAGATTCTTGATACCAAAGTAAATAAATCAATATAAGTGCATTAAAGTTATGAAAACTTGCCGAAGTTGGAGGGACGTCGCTACCAATCTCGAAAAGAACACATTGAATATTAATTTTTAATTTACAGATAAATGTGAAATTACGATAATATTTAGTACTCTACTATTATTTTCAAAATTGATTGAGAGCCGGTAGTAATATACTCCCTCCATCCCATTGAAGATGACTCACTTTCCTTTTTAGTTTGTCCCAACTAAGATGATCCATTATTTAAAATGGAAACACCTTTATCTCTATTTTATTCTCTCTCTCTTACTTTACTCTCTCCTCTCAACACACAAAATAAAGTTGCATAAAATCCCGTGCCGCCCAAGAAATGGGTCATCTTCCTTGGAACGGAGGGTGTATAATAATGTGGGTCTTCGGAGACGTATCTTTTGCGAAGAGGTGGAAAATTTAATAATTTATATTAAATGAAAGAATTAGATTAACTTTTAGATAGAATAATGCGTGTTTCATTACGTAAGAAGAAAAAAATATAAACCACGATGATCATGAGAACTTAATTTAATCTTGGGATTTTGTCTCTTTCAGTATTTTTTCTTGTGATTTTGTCTCTCAAAATTTATGGGTTTAGTTAGTATACAACCATCCATCCGTTCCACGGCACCTATATAATTAATTTCTTTTGAACAGTAATATTTAAGAAAATGATATTTATTAAATTAAGTGGAGTAAATAAAGCAGAAAAGAGGATAAAGATAAGATATAAAGAGAGTAAAATAATGATTTAATGTTTTGTTTTTAATTAAAAATGCAAATTAATCATTTATAATGACACAACTCAAAAAAGAAAAATCAATCATTTGAGATGGAACGAGTGAATATTTATCCTAGTGAGACCTGACGTATTTACCATGGTAGCGGTGCAGTTTTGGGGCACGGTGTGTGGCCGCTCGAGCGGTGGGAGACTGCACGTGCATGGTGGTCCGGTCCGAGTGTCCGACACCTAATGCAGTATGCGTTCCGGAACTCCAGGCCAGACCAATGGGTTAGGAGTGCAAATTTCAATTTTGTAAATTAAATTTCCAATTCTATAAATACAAAAACAATGAAATCCCATTTCTAAATTAGTCATAACCACATTTCTCAAATTTCCCACACCAAAACATACAACTTTGGTCATCCAAATTTTCCATTAAAATTCTGAACTATCAAAACTTCAAAAGAAAACACTTTTATTAGTAAAAACTAAGCATGACAAAGTACTCATGACTCACCCCAAAAGCGTTACATGTAAAGAAAGACTCAATAATCAATTTATTCCATAAAGTCCACGTCTGTTGTCATGCACAACCCATCCTATGTAGAACAAGTTTGTTGGAACACAATCTTCATTGTTTAAGGCCATCATGAAATATAGTTGCAAAAGCCTCCATTCTGGCTCTAGGCAACGACAATCCAACCACCAAACCCCCCTCGGAATCCGATGAGTTACACAACGACATCGAATACTTATCCTCATCCATCGACACAACTTCCAACCTCCTCCCCTTACCCCACCCGAAATCCGCATTCAACAAATCGAATTTCGGTGAACCCGAAACCCCCAATCTGTTCATCTCCGCGAAATTTGGCCTTTCCGACATCCAATTCTCCCATCCTTTTAGGAAATTATCTTTGCAATTCACCTGATTTTTTATCCGATCAGCTATCGCCGCCGCTGCCGCCACAAATCCGCCGTCCGCCGCCACCCTCTTACGCTCCATTCTCACCATCGCCCCACCTATGCAATTCCCGAAGTAATTCACCGGCACTGGAGGGTCAATAAGCGCGTTCGGCCTCCCCCTCGCGTCCGCAGGAATAATTAATGCCTCGTCCCGGCCCTCGTCCACCTCGTCAGCGGCCGCAGATTTTACAAAAGCACTCCACGCGTACGCCGCCGTGACGACGAAAGACGAGACGTTGACTAGGCCAGGAATCTCAGAGAAAACACGGTTTTTTAGCCTTTTAATATCGGACTCGGGGAGTGTGAATGCGGCCCTGACTCTGCCGCTAGGCACTGGCAAACTTGATGGAGCAGTGAAAGCGACCTTTCGCTTCGCGCTCCAGTATTTCTCGTCTGCGCCGTTCGCATATCCCATAACGGATTTCTCGAAAATACACGGCGGAGACGAGCAGAACTGCTCGTCTCCGCCGTGACGGTTGATGTCCGCCCACGCGGACATGAACCCGGCCACGGATCTGGCGTCGCCGAGGCAGTGGTGATTGGTCACGCCGACGCAGATCCCGCGGCCGAGGAAGAGCGTCGCCTGCATGGCGACGAGAGGGGCAATTTTGTAATTTCCGTCGTCGGTCGCCGGCGGCAGCGGCGGGAGGAGGTCGTAGAACTGGTCGGATTCTTTGATGTGGCTTCCGGTGAGGTCGTCGAAGTTGCGGCCGGAGACGGCGACCGTGAGAGGGGTTGAATCGCCCGAGACGTAGCGGATTAGGGGGCGGGATTTGTCGGTGTCGAGAGGGTAGAGGAGGTTTCCGGCGACGGGGAGAAAGTGTTTGAGGGTTAGAGAGAGAGAGTGTTTGAGGTTTGGAACAATGGTGTTGAGGAATTCGGCTTCGGAACAAGGGTGGTTGTAGAAGAGGAGGCGGCGGATGGGATGGTAATGGAGCCAGATGATGTCGAAGAAGCAGAGAGGCAGCGAGAGATCGGCGGCGGAGCCGGGCGGAGGGGAGATGCCGCAGGTTTCAAGCACGGTGGTCATGGTTGTTGATTATGGAGTGAATAATTGTGGATTATATGAGCGTTTATTTATAGATTAATTATGGTGGTAAACTATGAATAATCTTTTTTATACGATCATGCGATGCACGATAAATTTTTTTTTAATTAATCTATTGTATTCTAATTAACTAGTTATAGAAATATATGAGTTACATCCTAAAATCATAAAAGGAGGGCCCATGAGAGTTATATACTAGTTTCAGTTTTTTCTCTTAACACCAATATGGGTCAGTCATATGTTATATTTTTAGTTTCAATTGTCAATACCCTCCCTCAGACCCTCAAGGTGAACCTTGGAGGGGTTGGACTTTTTCTATTCGATTGGACAATCGGCCCAATTTTTTTTTCGATCGGTTGGACCACTTGGCCCAATAAGTCCAGATATACTGCTGGATCAGTCATTTTTTTTATTTCGACCCAGATATACTCCTGTATCAGTTAAATTTGATCCACAGTCGGCGACTCGCTCTGATACCATGATAGAAATCCATGGGTTCCATCCTAAAACCTATTGGTTTTAGGATGGAACCCATGGATTTCTATCCATTAGTAAAAGAGTTACGTTATCATCATTTTTTATCATCATTTTTGTAATTGGATTACAAAATTATACTCCCGATGATTCTGTCCTGTCCTCGGGTGCCACAAATATTTTATGCAACTTTATTTATGAGTCAAGTAGAGAGAGGAAAATATAAAAAATATGGAATAAAGTAGAAATAAATTATACTTTCATTAATTCAATTTTGAGTTTGAATTAAAATAACACCGATTTATTTGAAATATCGTGATGTCTTTGTAAAAATATGTTTAATTTTATATGTTACTAATATCAAAATTTATGAAAATAGCTAAAAGTCAATTAAAATTTATTGTACTCCATTACTTAGTTTCCACTTATATATCCTTAAATAAGAATTTCATTTTTTTTATATAAAAATTGTTATTGTGAGGTTTTAAATTTTCGACATCCAACAAGTTTGAGGAAGCAAATTTCTGAGGTTTTAAAAGTCAGGAACTCGCACATCAGAGACGAGTCATATCAAAATTGCACCTGAGTTCTTCTATTCAAATCTGCTCCAAATAATTTAACAATGGAACTCTTAAATAAAATTAGGATTTTGTCTCTTTAGATTGTATCCATCTTAGAGCAAATATTCCATCCACAAATTGTAAACATTAATTATGATATTTTATATAGAGATGTAATTAGGGGTGTGATCAATTGCTAACTTTTTTAAGTTGCTAACTTTTTAACTTATCAATGCAGTGTATTAAAAATGTCAATACGATGACATTAAAATATCAACACATAATTTTGTTGAACTTCAATATAATGTGTTGATATTATGTGTTGATATTTTGATATCACCATGTTGACATTTTTAATACAATGTATTGATGAGTTAACAACTTAAATAGTTAACAATATAATGCCCTCGGCGTAATATCATTCATATTAATGTGGGTCTTTTAAGGCCGGCAATCAAAATAAAAAATAAATACAACATAACCCAATATCAAAGCTGTTAGGCTTTTTTGATTTGGTAAGTCCACTCACAACCTAGCCCAATATCTAATTAATACTGTAATTTATTTAACTAATAGCCTAATTAAGGTGCACTTAAGGATTGGGCCTATTTTAAAATGATGATTTATAAATGGGCTTTAGCATAATATCAGCCATGTTAACTTGAGTTAATAAGTTGGGCTTATATGCTAAGTATTCCTGGTCCGTGGGGTTAAAACTCCACACAACCCGGCCTTTAAATCTGCACTCAACTCCACGGTGCGACAGGTGGGCCCCAAATAAATACTCCCTCTATCCCATTAAAAATGCAACGTTTTCCTTTTTTTATTGTCTCATTAAAAATGAAACGTTTCCTTAAATAGAAACAACTCTATCTCTACTTTTTCATCTTTCTTACTTTACTCTCTCTTCATTAACTCATAAAATAACACTACATAAAATCATGTGTCGATTCTCAAATGTTGCATTTTAAGTGGGACGGAGGGAGTATTATTTTTATTCTTCGTCTGTCGTTCATTGCTAGTAACAATCAATGCACCAAATCTATTTTCTAACGCAAGCAACTAGCTTATTCACTTTGCCCGACCCAGAGTTCCATTTAATGAATTTTTGAGTCATATCTATCATACTTTCAAATATCTTTTGGATTTCAAATGTGTATGACTATGTAAAATTTTAAACTTTCGTCAATTTCTGGTTTTATATATCAACTTTAATATTTGTCAATAAATGAATAAATTATTGATTTATTCTAATTTTACAACCAACTAAGATTTTATCACTAACATGGACTAATAGAAACTACTCTCTTTGCCAACCATTTAAAGAGTCATTTTATCATTTTGGATTGTCCATGATTTAATAAATCATTTACTCATTTCCACTTTTGGTATGCGTACCCCACAATCCACTAACTTTTTACACTCACAAATCCGTTATAAAACGAATACTCCTTACGCCCCACAAAAGTATATATTTTTTCATTTTTAGTCCGTCGCAGAAGAATATGTACTTTTCAATTTTGCAAACTCTTTTCTCCCTAATAAGGTGAAACTCATTCTCCACTAATCAATTGTGCATTAAAACTCGTGTCCAACCAAAAGTGCATACTCTTGCAGGACGAAGGGGTAATAAAAATGAGTCCCACATCCCACTAACTTTCACCATATACTTTTAGGTTTGTGTTAAAATGACAACACCTCTTAAAGTAACATCATACCAACATTCCTAGTCAATCATTTGTACATGTGGACGAATAATAAGCTGTCATGTGGCAATCATAAAAAATGCTCCAGGGTAAATTTTCAAGGCCTGCAATATCCAATACGCTAGACTGCAATTTTTCTCGTCTGCAATATCCAATACGCTAGACTTCGACCTATAGATTGCAGTTAGCGTTCATACTATTGCAGTCGAGCGTTTACAATATTGCAGTCTAGCATGGTGTCACAATGTCATTTTAAGAGGTGTTATCATTTTAATGCACTCCTATACTTTTATTCATAGAGTCAAACAATTTCTTAAAACTAATGTTTTTAGTCAAAATAGTTTTTTACATGGTGGACGGATTAAGTATAATTATTTAGTAAGTATACAATACGATGTTGATTTGCTGCCTAAAATGTAATGTTGTTTTAATTGATGTCCAATACTGAAAGTCATAAGTTATATCACCGTTGAAATCTTGGTTAATTGTAAAATCAGAATAAATTAATAGTTTAATTACTATAAATTAACAATTCAGTAATTTACATGATAATTTTAAAATTGGTTTTGCAAAACTAATATTTGGCAAAATTTTATAAATTTACATTCATATCAACCATTTTTAAAACTGAAAATATTTCAGCACGTCTTGGGATGGATTAAAATTAATATTTTTGCATGTTGACAATCGAATTAGATAACTCCATTTGTACCTTTTTCTTATAGCTTCATAACTTAACAACAAACCTCTGCACATTTGTACCTACTTAGGAATTTTATTTACTAATTATTGCCACCTAACTAGAGATACTATCATACTAATAGCTGTGATATATCTTAATTCCGTTAAATAATTAACCTTAATCAAAATCTCAGATTTGGTGTTTAGCAACAGAAACATCTGGAATGTCTACTTAATTATTTAATCTAATTATGATTAATTTATTATCCACAATTTACGTATACTGTCTCCATGCAGCCATACACGTATATGCATGCACTGAATTTACTTTGACGTAATTTATTCAACGGTTTACATATCTATAAATTAATATAATCATTTTTAATAATATAGTTAAGATTAATTAATTCGTATTTTAAGTTTTTAACTGCATGACATCGTCAATGTATGTTCTTATCCACACTTCAGACGAATTACTCGAATTGTTAATTATTCAATGGTGTCTAAATAAATTATTGAGAGTTTGTTGAGGATTATTGAACACCTCATACAGTGGAATACACCAAATTAAATAATTAAATTAATTTCTAAATTCATTAACGACGTACGTGGTGACTAATTAAGGTAAGCCTTCTTTAAAAAATTATAGGCTGTTTGACAACTAATTGCTACAAGAAGTATGTTTGAGCAAGAAATCCTAATGACGAAATAGTAGATTAATTATTTTATTTAATATTTAAAAGTTAATAATTAAGTGCCCTATTATTTTACTGTTGAAATACAAAGTTTGGACAAGTGTGTGTCAAGGTGTGCTTGATTTTCTAATTGGTAAATTATTGTTTTAGCATGATGTATGAGCCCAAATAGGGAACATAAGTAAAAGTTTCTTTGCACTTTAGTATATATCATCGTGATTTCATGTATACGTAATTGTTGCATATATCTGATGTGAACATATATAGTAGAAAAGTAATTGAATTTTTAAACTTTTTTGTGTTTTGATTAGTGAAAGATTAGAGGTATCTAATTTAATTCATTTTGAGTATGTCTCTTTTTTATTAATATGGAATAATGATAATCAGAGACGGATCTAGAAGTTCTTAGCAAGAGGGACAAAAATATATATGGAGAAATTTTAAAAATTAAAGAAGGAGCAATTAGTGAAAGATTAATACAAAAATCTCTATAATTGGTTATACATATATATAAAGAATGAAATATGAGCAGGGGCATTTGCCCCATCAAGCTTAATGCTAGATCCGTCCCTGATGATAATTGTACGTACATAATGCCCTCACTTTTTATATCAAATCGGACTGATTCTATGTAAATCAGTTTCATTATTATTTTACATTGTTTCGTTATTAGATTAACCCTAATGTATTTAGAAAGATAACTAAAAAGAATTTTGATTTTAAAAATTTGTGAAAATTTACGCATGATATTCAATTTGATTTTGAGATAATTATGCAGATATCCAATGTAAAAAAGTTCTTTTCTAAATCTAAAGACATTTAATTTTTTAAAATGTAATATTTCCCTGTATTATTTGTGAATATATAATGTTAATTTATTTTAAATTAATGAGTATATTCATGAGTCTATTTAAATGTAGCATACCAAAAAGGTCAACTGCATATATACAATTTAAGTACATTTATCACTAATATAGGAGTATATCACACTCCATGTGCTTGTGTGTTAAGGTAATAAAACTTGAAACAATTACGAGAAAAGATTAATTACGCAACTAGACACAATTCCTCGTTGGAAGAGTGTATTGACTTTGGGTCTAGTGAAAGTAGGGTAAAGAGAGTAATATTTTATTAAAATTGTTTGACCTAAATTTGTATTGTTAGCTAAGAGTTTGATGAATTAGTTACCTCAAAGTCTAATGTCTTTGAGTTGCTTGCAATATCCAAATTAATAGTGTGTACATTCTTCTCTAGGATGAGGGAAATTCCCAACTGGTACAATGTAAATTATATATTCACATTGATATATTCATTAACTGGTGGGTTCGTTTGCTACTTTTCTACGTTAATGATTTTGGTTAGAGTGTTTGCTTTATCGGTATATCGATTTCATTATTTTCGATTCTGAACTTATGTACTACTAGTATTTTGATCCTCGGAATCTTCTCAATATTCAATAATCTGTAAAGTACTTCAATTATCTAAAATAATTGTTTATACATAAAATTACAACCGAGTGAGAAGCGGCCGTTTCCCACAATTAATCAACGGAAAGTTGAAAATTTGAATAAAATAATTAAAAGATTTTGATACGTGTGTGTGTGTATTTTTGTGTGGCTACGTACAGCTTCATGTTGAATACTTTATATTATTTTGAAATAATGAAAATAATAGGTGAGAGTGGCTGTTGACTTAATTATGATTAAGGATTGAGATAATTCAGTGTACGTGGCCACACAGATTACCCCAATTTGGAAACTGGGATTTTGTAGCAGGTAAACACGTGTTGATTTCAAACTCAAATAGGAAATCATAGTTATAAAATTACTCTTTACACAAATTTTTTTATGGCCAAGATTGGTCTCCTTCATTCATAAGGCTTACCTAAATTAAATTTTAATACTATATATACATGTATATAAAATACTATACTTTGATAGTTTTTAATGGATTCCATACGGGACAGACTAAGATCTTATGACTTAATCAATTAGTTTTTGGACCCACATAGCTAAATAGTAAAATATTTGGAGTACAATATAATGAAGTATAATGCATATCTTTTCAAATTTGTATACAAGAAAAACATAATCATGTGCAATAGTTTTAAGATTACATGTAGCAAATGCAAATTATATCAGAAAATACTTATACATATGATTCGATGTAAAAGACACTACTATTATAGTGAAACACTTAGAATTCTAAATAGTTCCATCTATTTCATTTTCTTTTTAAATTAACTAGTCCGGAGATTCACATTCTTCTTGTTTTACAGAATTTTTCAATCTTTTCTTTAGCTCTCCAAAATTAGAAAGTGTGTATTTTTATGAGACGAGTTAAAAATAAAAGAATGCATGCTCTTGTATTAGTGAAACACTTAGAATTCTAAATAGTTCCATCTATTTCATTTTCTCTTTAATTTAACTAGTCCGGAAATTCACATTCTTCTTGTGTTACAGAATTTTTCAATCTTTTCTTTAACTCTCCAAAATTATGAGACGAGCTGAAAACAAAAGAATGCATACTCTTGTGAGACGTGGAGTATATATAGTACTCCCTCCGTCCCAAGGAAGATGACCCGTTCCTTGGGCGGCAGGGGATTTTATGCAGTTAATTTTTGTGTGTTAAGAGGAGAGAGTAAAGTAAGATAGAGGGATAAAGTAGAGATAAAGGTATTTCCATTTTAAGAAATGGGTCATCTTGATTGGGACAAACTAAAAAGGAAAGTGGGTCATATTCAATTGGACGGAGGGAGTAATTAATTAGAAGGCATAATTAGTAAGATAGTACAAAATTTAGATCCTTTATTAACTCGACACATCTTCAACTATGATCTTGTAATTATTTGACATGTCTAACATGAAAGTACATAATTGACTTACTTTAGGTGACGAGATTTTGAAATTTGTTTCAATCCTACAAGTATGATGCCAAGAGAAAAGGTTAAGAATAGTTTATTTTTTAAGTATATAAGTGATGGAAAAATGAAGCATATGATTATAATTGGTAGAAGATGTAACAACCGAACCCACCAATTATTCTTGTGATGAGATTTCACTTTATAAGGTCAAAGCCATTTTTGGCCTGACACTTGTCCCAAGATAAAGTTACCGTGAGCCAAGAACTTATCTCTTCATCTTTGAGTCATCAATATAATCTCAAGATTCATAAATAGTTGATTGTTGTGTTCAAATATCACACTTATTTTATTCAATGAATAGTGTACTAGTATATGCTACTATATCATGAGTAGAGTTTTGTCGTGTATATTATTATAAATTGAAAATAAAAAGATCATTTTTAAGTGCATGTGGTTGACTAATCTATTGTGTAGTTAACATGTACCCTGAAAAATAAATGGAAAGTCGATATTGAATTGAAAGACATTAATCGAGATAGAAATTATAATGTCAAAATTGAAAAATAAATGCGAAAATGACAAAACTCTTTAGTCTTAGCATTAACTCCAACATTTCTTAGTATTCCAAAGGTTCCAAACAAAATACTAACTAAAAAGTCTATTCAAGGCCACCCCCTTTTTCAAACTAATTTTCATATAATAAGCTACTAGCTCTTCGGTAATCTCCAACAAATTACTTCAATTAATTATGTTTTTAATTTCTTCTATAAAATGACCAGGGTTGAGTAATCGAAACTAGAGTTACTGAATCGAACAAATTGCCTCAAGAGCTCCCTAGACTTGAGGGAATTAGATGATCAAAATATAACTAATATTAATGTATATATATAACTAGATAACACAAACTAATATTAATGTATATATATAACTAGATAACACAAATTTAGTTCACTGTAAGAATGACTTTTGTTTACTGTAAAAGCGATTTAGTTCATTGTATATGTGGCTATGCTCCTATCCATATACTTTTGCTATGATTCGAACACTTAGAGTATCCGCAATGGAGGATGTCCCGGCGAACGTCGGCGAGGTGTCGGGGGGAAGTCTCCGCGGGAAATCCGCCATTAAGCGTTGGAGGGGCGGATGCGGATGTCGGCTGCGGACACCGCACATCCGTGGCTTTCCGACGACGTCCGTCGGGACATCCGTCTTGACATCCGCCATTGCGGTGCCACGACGGATTTCCTGCGCGGACGTCCCGATTTTTTATTTTTTTTAAACTCCATATACGGCTCGTTGATTTTCCCCGTATTCGTGTCGAAATATTTATTCAGTAATAGATTGTGAGTTTGTGAATTTTTATTATTGTCGAAGTCAGTCGGGATGTCCTTGGGGATGTCCGCGACTATGCAGTGAGATGTCCTTATGACGTAGCAGTGCTGTAGAGGGTCCTTATGACGTGGCAGAAGGTGTTTTTCGAAAGTCCGTCGGGAAGGGCGGCGGGACATCCGCACTATTGGAGATGCACCATTAGTAATTGGAATGAAAGTGTATTGCAGGTTAATCTTAAATCTTAATTAGATTTGACATTTGTAATATTTGACCATCAACCTTGACACCTTGTGACAACGCATAAGAGAGAGAGGGGGCGGCGCCAATCATATTGACTTAAAAATGTTTATCACACTATCAATTTTCTTTCTATAAATAGCCGCTTTTTGTTTTCAATTTCTCAACCGGACCTACAACAACATTCACTTTTCTTACAAAACATAATCTTCTTCTCTAATCATATTCTCTCAAACTCTCAACAATGGGAAGAACACCTTGCTGCGACAAAAATGGCCTCAAAAAGGGACCATGGACGCCCGAAGAAGACGAGAAGCTCAGTCGATACATCCACGCCCACGGGGCCGGAAATTGGAGAAATCTTCCCAAAAATGCTGGTATGCACTTATTTAGATCATATCAATTTTTTCTTTATCTATATTATATGATTGGATTAATAAGCTATATATATATATATATATATGTTATAGGTTTACAAAGATGTGGGAAGAGTTGTAGACTTCGATGGACTAATTACTTAAGGCCAGATATCAAAAGGGGAAGATTTTCATTTGAGGAAGAAGAAACCATTATCCAACTCCATAGTGTTCTTGGCAACAAGTAAGATTCTCACCATTTTATTCATTTTCCAATCATCGTTTTTAAAAAAAAAAAAAAAATCTTGCCTTAATGATGACGTGGCACGTTGAAGTTAAAACATTTCAAATCACATTTTTCCTCTTATAAAATGGATATGTAACAAAATCTCGTATGTGAATTTTGGTATAGTACATTTTCTAATAAATTAAATATATTTTTTCAAAATTCAATAATTTTTAACTAGGAAAACAATTTCGATTTTAGTTCGTTCGTCTCAAATATATTTTTTTTACTTATGACCAGATGGTCTGCCATCGCGGCACGTCTGCCCGGGAGAACAGACAACGAGATCAAGAACTACTGGAACACCCACATCCGGAAGCGCCTGCTCCGGATGGGGATCGACCCAGTGACCCACGCCCCGCGCCTCGACCTACTCGACCTCTCCTCGCTCATCAACTCGCCACAGCTCAACCTCCTCCGCCTCCAAACCCTAATCAACCCCGAGGCGCTGAGGCTCGCCATGACCCTATTATCAGCCAACGGCGGGGCCAACAACATGTCGAATTCGGCGGCCCCACCTCTCCAACCTAATCACTCTGACTACATTATCGACCAACAAACCCCACCAAATCACAATTACAATAACTCATTTCACAATCAGTCGCAATCTCAACAAATGTTTCAAGAAAATGTGATGGTTCCTTCGGCAAATGCCAGCGATGTGTCGAGTTTCGGCTACCAAGTTTCGGAAAATTCGGGTTTTCAATCGATGAACGGAAGCAGCAGCAGTGGAAACAGCAGCCAGAATTTTAGCAGCCCTCTAACTTTTGAAGATGAGAGGGAAAGTTTCTGCAGCAATTTGATGAAGTTTGAGATTTCTGAGGGGTGGGATTTGGATGATTTGTTGGAGATTTGATTTGATTTCATTTGTATTTTACTTGTATTTTCATTTGTATTTTACTTGTATTATTCCAATTTCATGTATAGAACAAGAAAAGAAATAGATGAAGTTAAAAAGAAAAGAAAGAAAATTTGGTTTCATCAATTTTATTTTTGTTAAATTCATTTGGTCATGATCATGAAGGCTACATGGCTATATAAATATTTCTGTAAATTCATACCTAACCTTATAAACTACTCTTTTTTTGTATAGTCAAACTATTGAGGTAATTAGTCAAATTAAAGTAAGGATTTTTCTAAAAGAAGAATTCATTTTATTTGCTTTGAGTGAGGAATGATAAAAATAATCTCATTTAATTCACTATTAATTTTAGTTAAATATTTATCAAGTTATCATATACAGGCGTCTATCTCCTCTTAAATTCTAGTAAAATATTAAATCCTATGGGTTGTGTCCAACACATTTTATGTAATTAATTTTGTTATCTCGGTTATGACATTTTATATTATAAACTATTTTTAAGTTGTGCACAGTTTTTTCATCAAAAAGGTGTGTATAGTGTTTTTTCTATTAATTTTTTGCTTCATATAAAATTTGAAGTAAATCAATTTGAGTTTGATGAAAATAAAATCAACATATTATAAGAAATCGATGAGTCATCACATGCATCACCATTAATTTATGAGCACCCGGGCCTCTTGAAATTACAAATTATTGGGATCATCAAAATACAAATTATATTTTCTCTTATTACTAAAGACCTGAATAAAAAATAAATCGTGTTTTAATTTTTTAATTTTCTTTAAAAATGATCGATCCCAATAACAATTTTGAAGAATGTATTAGAATAAAAACACATTTTAAAAAATATGTACACTACTAAATGTCAACTATGCCCAAAAATACTAGGTTCACATCATTATTTCATTGAATACAAATAAACGGTTAATATTATGTCTATATAACTAATAGTACTAGTAGTATTTTCATAATTAATATTTATCATTTATTTTCAAATCCCAAATTAGCAATGCAGTATGTCATCCCATAATATACCGATGGATCTCACATTATTTAATCAAGCACTGGTCAGAGAAGATTAAAGTATATATCTCTTGTAAATGAACATTAAATTACAGAATTCCATTTGTATTATTTTTTCTTATATTTTATTTTCACAACAAACCTCTGTACACATATTTACCTACTTAAGAATTCCGTTTACTACATTATGCCACCTAACTACCGATCATTAATAGCATTAATCTATCTTAATCCATTTTCTGTTAAACAATTAACCTTGATCACAATTTTAGATTTGGTGTTTTGTACTAGAAACATCTGGACTTGTCTCCTTCATTATTTAATCTAATGACGATTTATCATGCGCACATTTCGTACACTGTCTCCATGCAGCCATACACGTATTTGCATGCAATAATCCTACGTAATTATTCAACGGTCTTCATATTCATATACTAATATATTCAATGGTATTTGGAGTACTAATAAATTGGGATGGACGCAGGAAAAAATATTGGTAACGACTTGTTATTGTCATATTTGTAGCAACTTGCCAGAAATACGATGAGATTTGGTCAAATTCTGGTTCGTTTCATAATTTTAAATATCAGTTGGAAAAAAATTATGTTCAGATTATATTGTTGATGTGTTTCCAATAAAACAACACAGATTGGATGAATAGACGACATTATTTAACTAACCTGCGATAACGTCCATGTATGATTAATCGGTTGCCAAATCAGATACAATTATACCAAAAATAACATCGCGGAATGTTGCGAACAGCCAAATGATTATTTTTCTAATGGTTTTCGAATTTGCCGGGCTATAATTTGACCAAATTTCGTGAATTTTATATTTCTTTTCTTCTCATAAACTCATCTTTTGCAGCAAAGTTTCTATATTTTTCCTCTTTTCTCAATTTCAGTAACCTCTAGCAATTCGGTCTTCGATAGCATCCGCGATCAAGAAAAGTTCTACATTTGATTAATTGAATGGTTAAGATTAATTTTTATGCATGATATTGCATAGAATTGTTGGGATTAATAAATAATTAATCGTGGCGAAATAAAATCAAAGGGGATTAATAAGTTATTAAAAGTTTGTTGAGGGTTAATGAACACCTCATAACAGTAGAATCAGCTATTCAAAATATTTTTGTTAATTAGTGTCTAAACTAATGACGTGGTGGCTAATTAGGGTAAGCCTTCTATTAAAAAATAATTACTGGTGGCAACTAATTACTTGAAGAAGTATGATTTTGCAAGAAACCCAGCCTCATTTTTTCAATCCCAATGACGAAACAGAAGACTAAATTCATATTTGATAAATTAATCTTCTTGATTTTCACCAATTCCTAATTTAAAAATTAGATTGTTATAACACAGGGAGCAAAAGTGGGAGTTAATTTGGTTTATTATTGAATGTTATTATAGTAATTTATTTGAGTTCATACATTTTATAATTTTAAATTAACTGCAATTTGTTTGATTATGTCTTAGTAAAAGATTAAAGTAATATATGTGTCAACCAAATTTTGACACATTAGTGAGAGTAATATTTTTATTCTTAAACTAAGCAAACATTACTAATTACTTTACATATAGAAGTCAACCACGTAATTAAGACAAGGAAGCTTCCTTGGATTAAGAGTACTCTCTTTGACTTTGGGGCTACTGAAAGTACATTTTAGGAGAGATTAAATAATGTTATAAAATTGTTTGACCAAATTCTCTGATCTCTTTTAGAGGATCAAAATCCATTTTGTTAGCTAAGAATTAGATAAAACAGTTACCTGAAGTCTAACGGTTTTCACTTTGCTTGCTTGTCCGATTCACCCAAGTCATAGGAATTTAGCATTGCCAATGTTAACTTAGTCAATAGTGGATCCAAACATAATTTTCGATAATTAGATTTACTAGTTGAAAATTATTTGCAATCTCAAGTAGTAAGATATTTTAATTAACATTAATAAGTCAAATTGTCATTTTAGAACATAAATTTCAAAAAAAAAAATCAAAATGACCCCGCATCTTCTTCACTTGCTAAAAAAATTAAATGTGCAGATTGAGCAGCGACGATATCGTTTTTGGCCAACTCTGTATGAAAATTCGGTGTCAGTTATGGTTATGGGGGCCGCCCGCCCGTAATAATGTTGATTATGGATAAAAGTATCTTGAATTTATATAATTCTAATTCTAATATTATTAATTATGAAAATTAGGGAGAAGCATTCTTATTCATTTTTTATTTTTTTGCAAGGAAAGGATCAATGAAAGTTAGGGTTTTGATACGCTCCGGCCCCACATATATGTGATACACAAAAAATACACAAACATGTATATACTTAATACATATAGAGTGGGTGTAAGTGTGTGGCTACAAACAGTCTATTTTGAGCAATTTAAATAATTTTGAAATAATGAAAAGAATAGGTGAGAGTGCATGGTTGTGTTGACATGATTCATGAATCATGATTTAGATTACAAATTTAAAACAATAGTATTAGTAAATATATACAGTTGTATATGTGTACGTGGCCACACAGATTGCCCCAATTTGGAAACTGGGATTTTGTAGCAGGTAAATACGTGTTAGCATCGAACTCAAAATAGGAAATCATAAGAAGAAAATAATAATTAATCATGCATGGATATGCATAATATTATTTTTTTTTGTAAGCATGATGCATTCATTTATTCAAACGGTCTACCTAAATATACAATTTAAATATATATATATAATTATATGTGTGTACAATAGTTTTTTTCAATCGTATGCAGTTGTATGGGTGAGCCACGCCAAAGATCTTATGACTAAAGTTTTGACACCAAATAGCTAAGAAAATATTTGTGTTGTCACAACGCATATATATTGGTTTTAAAGTACTTATAATTTTAAGATATAGAAAAGATCCTAGGAGCATCAATTTATTGAAATAAAAATATATGGTAATTGAAACTTTGGCTTATTGGGCTATGATTTTATAGTTTTTAACTTTGTATCTTTTTGTTTCTTATTTGTAATTGTTTTTAACATGTGTTCTCTTAGTCTTTTGTTTGGGTGCTAAATCATCTTTTGTGTGTAGGTAAACTTGTTGTTTGTCTTATGTTTTTTTGGGAGTTTTTGGGTTGTGTTTATTTTAGTGTTCTTTCTGTGTATACGAAGTTCGCTACATTCAATGATTTTTTAGTGTTGCGTGACATAGAAAATGAGTGCTGCCCTTTATTTTTTTCGTTAGTTGATGTCAAGGGTTCGAATTCGGCACCTCATACAATAATGTCTAAACGCTTTGCTGCCAGGACAAAGGTTCTGGACTGTCATTGCTTCTAATTTGAACTTATTTATTTTGTTGGTTCAGTTCTAAATTGATTTTTTATTATTGGTTATATATATTCTGTATTGTTACTCTATTATTAGTCAATTATTGGCTCTGGGCATTTCTTCAACATAAAAAATTTGTTTAAGACATAACTCTCAAACAAAATATGGCGGTCTTATTTGTTGGATTTCAATTAAAAGTGCATGATTATTAGTCTACTTAAAAAGGGGTACAAGATTTTCAAAATAATTCCAGAAAAAGGTAAAGAAGAGTATTTTCATGCTTGGAAGCAATTGATGAAAAATGAGACAAATATACTTATAATTGGGTAGGGGATTTAACAACCATACCAACCAATCACCCTTGTTTTCAAGACTTCATGGCTTAGGTCAAATGCACTTTATGGTCGCCACCTGTCCCTACTTATTTTTACCTTGACTTCATAATCTTCATCTTTGGATAATCAAGAGAACACACTCATGCTATTTATTTTTAAATATGAAATGAAAATCCAATTTATTATAACATTTTTGTGTACCTTTAGTGACATAAAAATATAGGTTTGTTACTTTATTTATTTATAAAGTAAGAGAGTGAAAAAGCAGAGAGGATGATGTTTTCATATTTAGAAATATATCATTTATAATAGGACGTCCTGAAAATAAAAATGTGTTATTTAGAGTAGGGTGGAATGAGTATTAAGTTATCATATTTTGTTTAGTTATTTGATTGCATGTCGTATTAGCACTATCCATCATTAGATATCAAATTAAATATAGTCGATAATATATGATTAGATGAAAAGGAAAACGAAAACGAAAAAGAAAGAGAAATTAATTGCTAGTGTGGTTTGCATCAATTAATTAAGGATCATTAATTGATCAGATGGAAAATATGTCAAACGCAAAAGGGAAAAATTAAATGCTAAAATCGACATCCGTCCAATTTCTTCTATAGACTTCCGTCATACAAACACACTACGAAGAATATCAAATTAAATTGTTAATCAAATATTAGATCCAAAAACACGAAACTCGTGGGTTAAATATAATACAAAGAATACCATAAATTCGATAAAATACAAATATTGAAATCAAAACAAAATTGAAGAGACAAATTTAAATTCTGATTCAACAGAAAAATTATGTGGAAATCGATTATGAATATTTGAACCAATTATTTAGCAGTGGATAATAAATAAATAAATAATAATCGTCCTTTAAAATTTATCACCTATTTTTAATTTCGCCCGTCCATAAAAATTATCACCTTTCACTCTTACTATTTTTAGTAGTGGACTCACATTCTACTAACTTATTCTAATTCACATTTTATTATAAAATTAATAAATAAAGGTAGGACCCACGTGTCACTGACTTTTTCAACTAACTTTCTATTACATTTCTTAAAACTCGTGTTAGGTAATATGGTGACAAATTATTAGGAACGGACGAAATACTAATAATGTACTCCCTCTGTCCGTGAATAGGAGTCCTGTTTTTCCATTTTGGTCCGTTCGTGAATTGGAGTCCCAGTTCATAATTACCATAAATAATAAAGACACCTCACATTCCACTAACTCATTCCACTCATATATCATTTAAAACTAATATATACAAGTGAGACCCCTATTTCACGATCTTTCTTCCACTCACTTTTCTTAACATTTCTTAAAACCCGTGCCGGAAACAAATGGAACTCCTATTCGCGGACGGAGGGAGTAATAGAAATGAGAAGGATTGGAGCGAAGTAACGACTGTTGTGAGATCAAAGACGCAGCAAATATGGATCATCGGGTCAATTAATACAATTTGCATCGATCTACAGTAGGATCGAGCAACCCCACCATACCTCTACCATCACTGAATATCAGAATTGGTCGTCGACTGCGAAATATTAAAACTTGTAACTTGACTAATGAATATGTAAACCTAGACACTAAAACCGGCTCAATACAAAAAAAAAAAAAAAAAAAGTGTTTCATCAGCTACGGACAGCACACGAGAGAGAGAGAGAAAGGGACACGCTTAGACCAGGCCGGGACGGCGCCAATCACATTGACTTCATTCTGTTTCACACACTGTTCCTTTTTTCTCTATAAATAGGATCACTTTGTCCTCACTTTTCAACCACAACAACATTTCACTTCTCTTACAAAACATCATCTCCTTCTCTCTAGCTACAACTGCTCTTAACTTATCACTCATCAACAATGGGAAGAACACCTTGCTGCGACAAAAATGGCCTCAAAAAGGGACCGTGGACGCCCGAAGAAGACGAGAAGCTCAGTCGATACATCCACGCCCACGGCGCCGGAAATTGGAGAAATCTTCCCAAAAATGCTGGTATATATATTTAGATCATATCAATTTTTTCTATATTCTTGCAATTCTGTCCCTCCGAAACCTTTTATATGGTTTGATTAATAAGCTATATATGTTATAGGTCTTCAAAGATGTGGGAAGAGTTGTCGATTGCGATGGACTAATTACTTAAGGCCAGATATAAAGAGGGGAAGATTCTCATTTGAGGAAGAAGAAACCATTATCCAACTCCATAGTGTTCTTGGCAACAAGTAAGATTCTCACCAAATTTTCACTTTTCAATTTGTTAAATTTCATCTTTTTCCCATCTAATTTTTCAAGAGTCTGAATAGACCAGAATTTGTCCAAATTTCACGATTTTTCTAACAATTTTCCCAAAACATACTACTATAAAATGTTGCAATTTCATGTGCCTATAAGAAAATGCGACACATTAAATTGGACTAATGGAGCATTAAAATTTTAAAGAAATAGTAAAATTTCCGATTTTAGCCCTACTAATATTAATTTTACGAATATGTTCAGATGGTCGGCCATAGCTGCACGTTTACCCGGGAGAACAGACAACGAGATCAAAAACTACTGGAACACCCACATCCGCAAGCGCTTGCTCAAGATGGGGATCGACCCGGTCACCCACGCCCCGCGCCTCGACTTGCTCGACCTCTCCTCCCTCCTCACCTCGCCCCAGCTCAACCTACCGAGCCTCCTCCGCCTCCAGACGCTCCTCAATCCCGAGGCGCTGAGGCTCGCCATGACCCTCGCATCAACCACCGCCGCCGCCAATGATTCTCAGCTGCTGAACTCACACGTTCAGAATCAAATCAATCAGTTTGAAAACACTTTCGATCAACAAATTCCACCAAACATCGATGATAATTCGTTTCAATTTCAGCCGATGTTTCAAGATAATTCGATGCCTGGCTTCGGCTACCAAGTTCCGGATCAAATTGGAGCCGATTTTTCCGAAAATTCGAGCTTTCAATCGACGAACACAAACACCAACACCAACAGCAGCAATAGCAATAGCAATAACAACAATTTTAACATGGATTCGGTGTCGTTGTCTAGCGCTTCTACGCTTAACAATGGCGGCGGGGAAGATGAGAGGGAGAGTTTCTGCAGTAATCTGTTCAAGTTTGAGATTCCGGAGAGTTGGAATATTGAAGATTTCATGTAAATTTAGGAGTTTTTTTTTCTTTTCTTTTTTTGTGTTGTCTTTTAGATTGGTTTTGATTATACAATGTTTAGATTTCATACATTAGTGGGATTTTTTTTGTGATCTTATGTATGTATACTTTGTTACATTTTTTCTTGTTAGTTTCAATTCAATAATATAAATATATATGGAGAAATTAAAGCAATAATAGGAACATGTTAAGATAGCCATATCTTAGATTTTCCCAATTATTTAGTTATATTTTGATTCACCGTATCTTTCCCATATTTGTTTAGATATTTGTTTCTTGTTTGATAAGTTAGGGTATTAGTATTATCCTATTATAAATAGGAGAGCTTGTTATCATTTTATTCATTCAATCAATTAATGAAATCAGTATTTCGTCCACCTTGGCTTGAATCACAAATCAATTGCTGCCGACGGGAATACTCCGCGCTCAGCCCCGTTCTGCCGCCGACCCTCACGGGCGCCGAATTTATCCGTATTTATCTCTCCGCCGACCCTAACGGGCGCCGGATTCTCTTTATATTGTTATTTTTCGTTTTATTGGTTCGTTAGGAATTTAGGTTCCTAACAACTAGTGCTTTCATTAAGAGCTCATCCTCCGTCTTCGTTCGTTAAGAAGGTAGTTATTAAAAATAAGGTTTTGATCATTTCATTGGAGATGGCATATTGATTGTTTGTGATGTGCTTGTGCATGGTATTAAAGAGTATTTTAGAAATTAATCCTTAGATATATTTCAAAAAAGAAGCTTATTGGTTATTTTGGAGAATAAGCTCATCTGTGACACAATTTTTTGTGTCACATTGTCTTACATACTAATTTCATTTTTTAAGACTATTTATTTATTAACTATAAAATAAAACTTTATCATTATATAGTATAATACAACATAGTGAACATACTCTAATATTTATAAAAAAAAATTGTAACTTTAAAAGAATGTACCAAAATGAGTAGTAACTTTTTCAACAAAAATCATTCCAAAATTATTTGCTATTTGATTGTTTAGCCGAAATTCCCATCCATTTTCAAACACCTTTTGAATTTTGGGAATGAAAAACTCGTGCGTTTTACGTTTAGTCCATTTGAAAAGTTAAGTTTTGTCTTTATATTACGTACGAACTACATTTGCACAGCAATATGAATGTTCTCAATTTGAAATTCTCATAGATTTCTAAGTCTATGTCATATGAAAAAATGAAATATTTTACTTTATGGATTTATTCAATTAAAAATAAAATATTTCTTAAAATGAAAATAAGGAGTACTATCTTTACATTTTCTTCTTTTTTACTAACTCTCTCTTCATTAACTCACAGGATAACACTACTAAAATCCCGTGCCGAAAACCAAATGTTTTATATTAATTGGGAAGGAGGAATTATAATGTTACTAGACTAATATATTTTCTGAAAATTTTACATACCAATGAAAAGAGTTAATAAATATGCAAAAATCAATAAGTTGAATTTATTTCTATATAATTAGAGAGAATTAATCAATATATAATTGCTCGAAATAAAGAGTACAAAATTTAATGATTGAAATTTGAACATGTGTTTTGGAGACGATATATTAGACCGAGATTTGTGCCAATTAATATTCTTTTCCTATTTTGAGCAATTTGTGGCACACAAATTATTTGTCACAATATTGATATAAGTCCAAAAGGATGTCATGTGATGATAATTGATACACATATTATGACTTTTTAGTTTTTGTCCTATATTATTATTATGTTGAATAAATACCGACTTATATATAGAGATAAGGTCATGAGTCATGACGTTACATATCCATTTGTAGGATTGGCTATCAAAGTTCAATTATTCACAAGGAAGAAAAATATTGCTACTAATAGAAACCTCATCCACTTTTTATACGTATTAGCATTGTTATTGCAACCCAAATCACATTTTAAGATAATGGGTTGAAATTAAATTCTCAAAATATGCATAAATTATTATAGCAATCAAATTCAAATAAATGACAAAAAAAAATATATACTCACTTCTGCAGAAGCGACGTTGGAAATGCAATAAGCAAATAAAAAGAGGGAAATTGATAATATAATAACAAAATGAGTAGAGATGGAACGATGCTAATTAAATAGAAGTGCTAGACAATTATAAACTGGAAATACAACATTTATGTTAGAAAATAATTTGTTATAGAGCACGAATTGAAAAGAATTTTTTTACTCCTAAATATTGTTTGATTTTATAAAAATTAATCATTATTTGTAATTAATGTGAAACATTAGTCTAAATAACATGTGACATAGTATTTAGAATGCAATAAAGCTGCGAAACAGTATAAATAGAAATAGGAAAAATATAATAAATTCATATTATGTTTTGTAAATAATTCATACCGCATAATGATTTTGCCAATAAGTGACTATTTCATTTATTAGATGTGTTTTTAATGATTAGTGTATCTATCAATAAGATTCTCAAAAAGTACTGTGTCATAATTAAATGAATGATTCTCAAAATATATATTGTCGTGCAGCTTCTAATTATTAAATGGGCTTTCAATATGGGCCTTTATCTGAGATGATATGTCACTTATGATCATATGGGCTTTTCAAAGATCAATATCCAATTCTATTTTTGAGATTGATTTCAAACTATAGAATTAAGTATTTCAAAAATGATTAAATAAGTTCAAATTTAATAATCAATCAAACAAAATCCATTAGATTAAATTATCGATTAGCTTGTATTATTTTTACCAACGTATATCACTATTTCCCTCGAAGACTGACTCTATTTTCTCTCTTTTTTTAATCTCACGCCTATCTATATATATCATATTTTTACACTCCTCAATTTATATTTTTGTAATTTATTTCTAACTTTTCTATATCACAATCACATTCTCATGTTTAAATGGTTTCATACGGTAACACCGGAAATTTCTCCGACGATGATAATGCGGACAATGATTACGAGTGTTTTTTTTCCAGATGGCTCGCGATTTGGAGCGATTTTAATGAATTACTCCCCGTCTCAGATAGTTTGTCCCTTTTTTCCATTTCGATCCGTCCCACATAGTTTGTCTCATTTCACATTTTATCATTTTTTTTAGTGAAATCTATATTCGACTAATTCATTCTTATTCACATTTTATTATAAAACTAATATATAAAAGTAGGATCCACATTTCACTAACTTTTTCAACTCATTTTTCATTACATTTATTAAAATCTGTGTTCGGTTAAAGTGAGACAAACTATCTGGGACGGATGGAGTATATTTTAATTTTTGTGACTTTTATTTCAATTGTATACTTTTTAATTGTTTAATGAAAGTCATATTTTTGTTTATTTGTAAGTGATCAATGTAATTGTAATACAAAGAAAGTAAATTGCTCATTACTAAAGTGGAAACAATTTAAACTACATGAATGATGAATCTTAGTACAAATGAGTAATTGAATGGAAATTGTTTAAGTTTTAGAAATTCCACTATTTTTGTTCAATTGGTCACGAGCCAGATAGAAAATGGACCTTCACGTCAACGTCAGCATGTTCACTTTACTGTAGGAGAGAGAGTGGAATGAATTGATAAGGAAAAAGACAGTATAAACTGCCAAATTCTCAGACACCCTTCCTTTTCTTACACCATCTTTTTCCTTGATTCTCTCTCTCTACCCACCCCACGATCTTTTTTTCTATTTTCAAAATAAAATAAATAAATAGTTCTTGTTTATGTGTCATTAATCAAACCCCACATTTATTAATGAGACAATAATCCCTAATGACTAAATTTAGTGCATTTTGTTTAGTTTTTCCACAAATTTTAAAATTGATTATAGAAATCATAAATTCCAATAGATTATGTCAATTCATTTTGTAGCCGACGAAGATTAACTTATTTGATAAAATATTTTTTCTTTCACAATATATGTCCAAGTTTGAGGTTTATAATTTAAAAAAAAAAAAAAATCAAACTCAGCCACTAACTCACTCCACATTCTTCTATTCAATATTTTGTACATAAAGACATACAAATTGTTGTTGGAATGGAATGTTTTCCTTTTGACAATAATTGTTGTTTAATTGTTACATTTCCACAGGAAATGATAATTATTTTGAATGGAAGTGACAATTATTAATGCTAGGAAAGATCATCAATGCTACACCATTAACATCAAGTTATTTCCTACTACTATTTAATTTGACTGTACTATAATGTTACTTGCTATACTATTTTGATATCTAATTAAAAAGTTCTTTATAAATCGACATACCTAACATCCCTTTCCGATTCAAAAGTTAGTAAAAAGTTACAAATATTTTATGTTCTTGGGACAGTGTGGAGCCTAATAAAATAGCCAGTAATTCTTCTCTTTTGAACTTCAGTGTGTATGTAGGAAAACTATTTACCTTTTCATACTTTACTCGATTAACTAAAGTCTAAAAGTGTCAAAACTATATAATATCACATCATATAAACGCTACATTTTTTTATTTCGAATAATAGTACTGTAATTTATTTCTAAAAAAATTAGAGAATATTACTCAATTCATCTACTCCCAAGTCCCATCGTAGTTTCCATTTTGATCCACTTATTTTAAGTTTCTCTCTATTAAAGATTGTCTCATTCTCTATTAATATTCCAACTATTTATTTTTTTATTAAATTTGTATTTTTATCAATTTCGTATTAAAAGTCCAACGAAAGCAATATATGTTTGATGCTTATTAAATACCCCGTACTTCATATATTCGAGCCGAATTCAAAAGGAATAGAAGATCAATCGACCTTGTTCGCGCATAAAACCAAAACACTTCATTAAATTCAATCTTTCAACCTAACAACAGTTTTGTCCTTACTTTCCGAAATTAAGCATGACTTCCGTTATTCATTCAACACAGACTTCATTATATCGAAAAGCCTAATAAATTGGAATTTCACTATCGACCCATATCATTAACATGAAGAATACGAGCTACGAGAAAATAGTTCGGAGCTCACCCAACACGAGATAGACATACGCTACACTACTTCCGTCTATTAAAATCGACAACGACCTTCTTCACCAGGTCCGATCCCAAAAGTTTGATTACCCAGGTTCGGAGTTCGCCAAACACGAGATAGATGCTCGCTACACTACTTCCGTCTATTAAAATCGACGACGACCTTCTTCATCGTGTCCAACCCTAAGTCTGATGATACCCAGCCTAGCCCACAAGCCACACTATTCTTAGCTAAATAATCTCTAGAGTTTTCATATTTCTTCTTCCATAGTAAAAAAGCAGCCCACAATTCTTCATCACTTCCAAAATCCCTTTTCCTATTTAAAGCAAAAGGCACCTCACACCTTTCTCTCCCTCCCTCCTTCCTTCAACCTCCCCATTTCCAGCCAAAATCCCCATCAATTCAATCCCCATTTCCCCAAAATCCCCAAATCAACCCTCATGAAACCCTAATTGAACCCCCAAATCGCACTCCCCAATGCTCCAACTCACCCTCCTCGCCCTCCTCCTCCTCCTCCCCCGCTCCCTCGCCGGCCTCCTCTCCGAGCCGGCCAAGCCCTCCGACTCCAACACCGTCCCCGCCTTCCCCGCCCAGACCGCCGCCCAGACCTGCCGCCTCGACCTCTCCGCCGAGCTCTTCGGCGGCGTCGGCGCCGCCTGCGGCCGCACCCTCGACCGCAGCCGCTGCTGCCCCGTCCTCGCCGCCTGGCTCTTCGCCGCCCACGCCCGGTCCGCGCTCCAGATCCCCGCCGCGCCGCCGCCGCTCTCCTCCGACCTCCCGATGATGCCCGACGACTCGCAGAGGTGCGTCGACACGCTCCAGTCCTCCCTCGCCGCGCGCGACATCCGCCTCCCCCAGGCCAACGCCTCGTGCGACGCCGTTTTGTGCTTCTGCGGGATCCGCCTCCACCAGATCACCTCGCTCAGCTGCCCCGCCGCGTTCAACGTCACCGGAAACTACAAAAACGCGACTCCGACCGCCGCCGTGAGGAATCTCGAGCGGAATTGCAGAAATTCGTCGTATTCCGGCTGCACGAAGTGCCTCGGCGCGCTGGAGAAGGTGAGCTCGATTCAATTCAATTTCAATTTCAATTCAATCGATTTTATAGGTTTTCCCTCGCATTAATTTCTCAATGATTGATGAATTTTGAAATTCGGAAGCATTCAATTCATTCCGCCATTAATGCTCAGTTTTCAAATCGATTGAAGCAGATGTGAAAATATCTTTTTCGCCTAAATTTTGTGGTCTCAATTAATTTCTCATTTGAAATTTATGTTATTTTTCAATTTTTTGCATGTCAAAGTGAAGATAAAGATTTGATTTTTTTAAGTAAACGGCTTGATTGCTTCGTGATTAGAGCTTTCATATGTAAAAAGTTTTAATCTTTTTCACCTTTTTCTTTGTTTCTTTCCTTTGTAAATTCCAATGATAGTTTTTAGTAAAGTGAACTATCATGCTATAAATGTGTTATATGAACCAACCATTGACACTATATAGTCAATATTAGCATTATTTCTTTATATATATAGTTTTATTCTAATAATTTAGTATGAATTGTAAAATCAAGGTTGGATTTATTTTTTATTCATTTCTTGGATATATAGAGAATAAAAATCCAACCTTGAGTTTTATGTAATTAGGTATACAATTACTTTTATTAATAATAATTTTTGAAAAGTATTAAATGTATGAACTAGACTTAATCACTAGCTCATGCTAGTTGTATAATGGTTTCACATTTACCTTCGCGTCATCGTGACTCGAACACGTGTCATAGTGACTCGAACACCTGACCATTGTTCTACCAATTAAGTGTTGTTTACCAATTAAGTTGTGTTTCATTTATAAACGGTCACAAAATGGATTATCTTTAGAGGGAAATTCATTCTCTATATAACTTATTCATTCACAATTTATTTTCTAGTAATTATTTAACCCTCTTTTAAGTTTGGCATATTCCTACTTGCAATACTCAACTAATTTTAGTTAGGACTCGTGTTACACCCAATGATGTCTATTTTAATCAGATGGAATAAGCTGTCACGTTACTTTTTTAATGTTCATACAAAATGTCTAAAATACCCTCATACGCCCGCGCAGGTGACCGGTGGCAAAAACGGAACAAGTGGAGGAGGTGACGGCGATCGCGCGAGCAGAATGCTGAGCCGGGACTGCCGGCTGATGGGGCTGACGTGGCTGCTGGCCCGCAACAAGACGGCTTACATTCCCACCGTCTCCGCCGTATTGCGCGCCATAATGTACAGCGCGCACCCTCCGCACGAGAACACCTGCTCCCCGGACCAGGAGAACATGCCCCTCGCCGTGGACTCTCTGCAGTTCGACAAATATAACTCCTCGTCGTCGTCTCCGGTGGCCTTTTTTCTTCTTCTTCCGATTTTACCCCTGATAATTTTTTCCTTACTTTTCATGTAGCATAATTGCATTGGCTGGGTATTTTGTCATGAATTATTGGCTGTATACACCTGATCTCTTTACGCTGTCTCTGAAATTAGTGGGGGTTCACGTGTAGCAAGTTGACAAAATGGGAGTGGGGTCATTTTTGTCATTTTGTATCACTGTAAATTTTCAGACATTTTGGTTCGATTGATATGTAGTAGTACGAGAAGGTCTTACTTCACGGTTTTACCATATAAAGTCGCGTGCTAATTACGATACTCCCTCTGTCCGCCATTAAGAGTCTCATTCATGAGTGACACGGATTTTAAAAAATATTATGAAAAATGGGTGGAAGAAAGTTAGTAGAATAAGGGTCTCACTTATATATATACTATTAGTTTTAAAAGAAATGTGAATGGAATGAGTAAGTGGAAGGTGGGACCATATTACCATTTATGGTAAAAATGAACCGGGACTCTTATTAGCGGATAGACTAAAATGGAAAAACGAGACTTTTATTCACGGACGGAGGGAGTATTACCCATGTCATTATATTTGTGCTTAGAATATTATTCAAATTATAGGTATACTAAAATACAGATGGTATTCGATTGGATATAGTAAAGAAGGTTGTTGCTGTCGTCAAAGGATTGTTTGTGAGCCGAGCCAGTTATCTTTATTAATGGACGGCGGATGAATAAGGCTATTTGAATTTTAATCTCGCAGTTTTACAAATCGAATTTAATAGATTTTCGACTCTCATGGGTCAGTGGTGTGGTCGGTCGACTTCTTATTACACTTACATTAATGCTATAAGCACATTCTGTTCACTCGATCCTTACGTGACGACAATGGCTCTGATGAGACGCCAACTTATTTAATTATTTTTCGCACACAAAAAATTTAAAAATTCTACATTTACTATTGGAGACAAAGAGGAGAAAGATCGAATCTTTCAAACAAAAAAAGTTAATTTACTTTTCAAGACTCGAGCAACTCCCAAGATGGAGTATGTTGGTCATTTCTAGTTTGTGTGAAAATAAATAAATAAATGGAAACATTCATCGATTTCAATGTTTGTTAATTTTGAACAACAAAAGGCTTAGATCAGAAAACCTTATTTGGGAATTTACAAATTGGAGCATCACATGATCAAAGGCAATTTAATATGTTTGGGCACATGTTTTGAAAGAGGGAATCACGGCTGGATGTTTGTCTTCATCTTGATTTTCACCATCTCCTTGTATCTTATTCCTTTGTTTTATTTTGCTAAACCATTTTATAATATCTATATATACCACGACAAAAATATAATATTTGTGAAATATGGACAAAAGCATTTCGCCTATTAATGGGCTCCATAATGTTCAAATAATGTGGTTAATATGGTCCATGATTTTGATTGAAATTTCATGATCAACCCACGACCCACGACTGATTTAATTACACTAATACTCCCTCCGTCCCGCTTTAGGAGTCCCGGTTGAGTCGGGTACATGTTTTAAGAAAAAAGTGTTTGAGTGTGTAATAAATAAATGTTGTAATGGATGTTGGGACCCACTTTTAATTAAGTATCCAATAAATAAATGTTGTAGTGGATGTTGGGACCCACTTTTAACACTTTTTTATTAGTTGTAGTGGATGTACGGACTCACTATTAACACTTTTAACACTAGGCATTTTTTATTAATTTATCCTACCGGGACTCATAAAGCGGGACACCCAAAATTAATCAACTGAGACTCCTAAAGCGGGACAGAGGAAGTACTATTTTCTAAATTGAAACTCTTTAGTTTAATGAATAATTATTGTTTTTAACTTTTAATTATATTTAGTTCTAAAATATTATAATTAAAAAATAATTCTTTGATTATTATGATTTTAAAATCCATAATTTGAGTGTATAATCTCTGCAAGAATCGTTAAATATTAATTACGGTTATTATATAGTATTATTAGTAGTGGGCTATATGGTGAGACAAAAATCACAAGAAAGAGAATTATTTTCGTGGTAGCAATTTCATCAAAATAAACTTTACTATAATCTATCTCATCTTCAATTTTCCAAGCTAAAATTTTTTATAATAATAAAAAATTTAACGGTAGGAAAGGATTCAATACATCTTTATTAACTGCCATAGGACTTAGAAGTAGATGTAAATAAAATAGGAAACGAAAAACATATAAATAAAACATCATACTACCCTTTTGATTTGACTCATATCAATTCATTTTGTTGGGCTTTAAGTGCCAGCAAAGCAGTCTTCCCACGAACTGTGCTACTTTGTTGGATTTTAATATAGTCTTTATACTTAATGGGCTCATATTGGGCCGAACCATTGTCAGCTACAAGTGGGCTTGCAGGCCCAATAAAGCTCGATAACTGAGGCCCATGGCCCACAGCTATCGAAATCCTTGTTCGTTGCGCATTCACCGTTGCTCGATGCTCCACGCTCTTGTACCTCCCGTTGCTCAATATCTATCGTTAAACACATGGTTACAAGACGATAATAAAAAATTTAGTTGGTAAGATGTTTGTCTATTAAACGAAGGTAAATTTAGTTGGTATTTGCAAAAAAGATTTAACGAGGTTCGGCCTTAAATTAATTTCTGAATTTTTTTCTAGATATTTCTTTTTCTTTCGAAAAACATAATCTAACAATGTTAGATCGTATAATCCTTCGAATACTCAATCTTACGTAAATCAGACAATACTAACCTCCAAATAATCTCCAATGTTGACAAGAAAAGAGCCAGGAACATGGTGGACTGCATACCATGTTTGATCATGTTTGATTTGCAAACCATCCACACCATTTTGTGTCAAAAAGGTGAGTGCACCATGATCAGAGTGAGCAGCCAGCCCTAATGTTTTGTGTGGCTCAGGACATGGTGGATAGTAGTTGGCTGCAAGAATCTGAACTCCCTCACCCAAACACTCTTCTATGTACCCCTTTTCAAGCCCTAAGCCCTCCGATATCGCCTCAAATATCTTCATCGCCATCTCCCACACCCGCTCCAAGTATTCCCTTGCAACATTACTTCACATAAAATTTTGCTCACACGTTAGCTTCTTGATAAATGTTTTGAAAATCGGATCGGACCATAATGGGAGGCCCATTTGGTACGAAGGAAATGATTTATACTTTCTCAGTTCCAAGGTAAGTGATAGTAGTATATTATTTGGAAAAAATGACAATTTTTTTTATATCCTATACTTTTTTTTTTTTTAACTTAGTTCACTAAATATCAATTTCTTATTCCTCATATCTCATGCTCAAAGAAATAATAATATAAGTTATATAACCAACTAACATACTCTATCTTATTCTTGACATGATTTATGATTAGATGGTTCGACATGAATTTTAAGAAATATGAATGAACCTGTAATTAGGAGGATTGTGAGGCCAAAGGTGAAAGGTGTCTTGGAAAGGATGACCATAATGTCTGAAAAAGTCCCTCCAATGAAGATTATGCTTCTTTGATGTGTTCAAACTTGTCCCATATCTAACCGGGCTCATTACATCATCTGATGCATACTTCATTTTCTCCCTCAAATTCAGACCAAAAAATTCCTTAGCAACTTCCATCATTTCCTCTATCAATGCCTCCTCAATCCCATGATTAGTGATCTACCACCAAAATGAAATAGTAAGGGTAAAATAAGTACATTACATTCATTGAGAGAATCCATAACCTAACACGAATCTTATACGTACATAAGTTTGATGCTATATTGATCAAGATAGCATCGAACTTGTAATGCAAGGTGACTAACCGTAAAAATTCCCCAATCACGACAAGCAGAGGCGATTGCTCTGACGGTAGAATCCCTAGTTTGAGAAGCTCCGTTTAGACCACTTATATCGATTATCGGAATCTGGGCATAGTTTACAGACAAAGGGTTTCCCTCTAATGGTAGAATGAATTCAAATGGCAACTTGTTCAACTTAGGCATAGTTTCAACAAGACTCTTAACCCCATTCTTGAGATTGATTGTACTAACATCAACATCCTTGGTTTCTTCTTTTTCAGACATGTTAGAGAGAAATAGAGAGAGGAATGTGTTGTGGAAGAAGTTCAAATATGTGAAAGGATACTAAAACGTGTAGGTTTTTGCTGAAAATTTATGCCTAGTGGCCTTTGCATGCAAATGGGACAAAATGATGTCTAATTACATAGATTGCATCACGTGAACTTGTATGTATATATTTACTAGTAATATTTTTTAAGAGGGTCAATAATGATTTCACATCTACCGTATGATGAATCGAACCCATGACTAATTAGTTGAAGTAAAAACGTCTAACCAACTGAGCTGCACTTTATCGTCACGTGAACTTGTATATATAGATGCCAAGAACGTGAGGTATGCAATCTATTGCATAAATTAAATTGAAAATTATGATTTACACAAATTATAGTATGCATAAAAAATATATGGTGACATCAAGTTTTTTTCTTGAGGGATGCACAAATGGGAGTGTTCTAGAGAGATCTAAGACCACCATGGATTCTCTCCGGTTCTAAAATCAGTCTCCACCCATGGAACAAACACCACCTTCCCATCATCAAGGTCTGCATGAGCCAAAGCCAAAGACTGCACAAACAAAAATATTAAAAATCATATTACATCTCAATTCCACAATATGAAATTATTTCTATTTTCCCATTGTAAATTGTATCCGAAAATTATAGTGAAATTTTTGGCCTAGTATTGCCCCTAGACATAGATACACATCTTATCAAACTGAGGAAAATAATTCATGTGTTTCTCTTGTTTTATTCGTGATTATCATAATGAGTCGGGTCAAGATACGTATCCAAACCTATCTTCAATAGCATATTTGTAACTATAAATACCAACAAGATAAAAAATACGCCACTGAAATATGGTTTAGATCCGAATCTTGACTTATCTCACATTGAGATGGACTCACCTACGAACACCAATTGATTAGGATCTCGAGCCACAAATTTAGAGGTAAACCAACTCAACAACAAGAATATGAGTAACTTTGCCTCAATTTCTATAAAATGTAACAAAAAGAAATGTTTTTTGTCCAAACTTACCAAGGGAGCAGGTCCTCTAACAACTTTTCCTTGGTTATTGTATTGTGATCCGTGGCACGGGCACATGAACTTGTTCTCAGCTTTGTTCCACGGCACGACACAGCCAAGGTGGGTGCAGACAGCATTGATACCATACGTTGCAAGTGTTCTGTCGTTCTCCACAACAAGGTAGGTGGGATCACCCTGAAAAAACCATCCAAGAATCGATCACACATCCCCCTCGCAAAAACCTATCTTTCTAGCATCTGAAAATGGATACAATGCCATTAGTTACCTTCAATCCCTGTGTGAGGGTCCGATCGCCTGGCCCGTGCGTTTTGAGCCATTCCTCTGCAACAATGTCGTTCCCCAACGCATCCTTGGCGGGAGTGCCACCGCCACCCCCTCCGGAACTGTACTCAGTTACCAGATCACACACGGAGTCAGGAGGCACGTAAAAGTAATGCACAAACCGATACGATAGAATTTGATCAACATAGGCCGGTCGCAGATTAGGATATCGAGCCCTATGGATGTCGAACACGAAGCCCTCAACAAGTAGAACCGCTCGAGAATCCACACATCACATATTTAAGTGAAATGCAATCGACAAACTAAGCTAACACAAAGAAACTCCCCCAATTCAATCAACCAACAGTAGCAATTTATCTCACAAATCAAACAATCAGACATTTTCCCCAAATCAAAAGCAGAGAACGAACACACATCCATCAATTAACACAAAATTGAATCGAATTCCCCAGCAATTTCTCAAATTCGTCAATCAAACAACCAAATCACACGATCAATTGAATAAAAAAAAGGCCTAATTGAAGCAGAGATGGAGAGGAAACTGACCCAGGCGGAACAAAGAAGTAAGTGTAGGGCAACAACATCCCGGTAGAAGGAAGGGCAATGGCGCCGAGAAGCAGCAGATTCATGAGCTCTCTCTTGCCCATGTCGGGCACGCGATCGGCCGGCACGCTCGTGGCCATGCACCGGACCTTCATCCCCTTCCCCTTCCCGACCTTCGCCACCGCCACATTGAAGCATCGGTTCATCCCATTCTTGCCGGAGCAGAGCTGGTCGGTCGAATCAAGTCAATAAACTCGCAATTGATGAATGGAGTTGGAATTGGGGAATTGAGGAGAGGGGAATTTACCTGAGAAGGGGCGATGGCGGGAGAGAGCGTGGTTGAGGAAGCCATTATTGGAATGTTTGTGTGGAAAGGAGTGATTTTTAGAGGGATTTTGAGCTAAGTGAAGACCACAAGCTTCTAAGATAAGGTGATGATTTTGTAAGCCACATGTTGCTTTGGGATATTATAAGTGTGCTTTTTTATTTTGTTAAAAATGAAAATGGCTAAATAGGAGTAATAGAATGGCAAAGAAAAAGAAATTGAGTCAATGGATCACTCCCTTGGTCCTATTATAGGTTGAATTAGTCAATGGATTACTCCCTCCGTCCTATTATAGGTGGAACGTATGGTTGTTTTGCAAAAACGATATTCCTTCTGTCCCAACTAAGTTGAGTCGTATTTCTTTTTAGGAATTCCGATTAAGTTGAGTTATTTTTTTTTTGACAAAAAACATACTACCTCCGTCCCTGAAAATTTGTCCCATTTTTCCATTTCTGTCCGTCTCCCAAAATTTGTTTCATTTCACTTTTACCATTTTTGGTAGTGGACCTCATATTCCACTAACTCATTCATACTTACATTTTATTATAAAAAAATTAATATATAAAAGTAAGATCCACATTTCACTAACTTTTTCAACTCACTTTCCATTACATTTCTTAAAACTCATGCCGGGTCAAATTGAAACAAATTTTGGGGGACGGGGGTAGTTATATTTAATCACATTTATTTTATTTCATCACCTATCTTATTCTTTCTTTATCTCAACTTAGTTGAAACAGAGGAGGTAACACATACTCCCCCGTCTCCGATTAATTTCACTCTTTTTCATTTCGGTTCATCCCTCAATAATTTTCACACTTCATTTTTACCATAAATGGTAAGTAGATCTCACATTCCACTAACTCATTTCACTCACATTTTATTATAAAACCAATATAAAAAAAAATGGTCTTACATTCCACAAACTTTTTCAACCAACTTTTTTTTACATTTCTTAAAACTTGTCTCCGGTCAAAGAGCGACAATTAATCGGGGACGGAGGGAGTAGAGAGATAGGAGAGAAGTAAAGTAAATAAGAGAATAATATAAATGAGACTCGCTTCTATATTATTCTCTTTTTCAATTTACATTCTTAGAACTTTAATTATTTATTATTATTTTCACAAACAACAGCTCAAAATAAAGTATTCCCACCGTTTCTTCATAGTTGAGTCATTTTTTTATTTCGGGAAGTTTCTTCATAGTTGAGTCATCTCTATATATGGGACCTTTTTCTCTTTCTTACTTTACTCTCTCTTACTTTATTCTCTCTACTTTATTCACTTTATATTTTATTCTCTCTACCTTTTTCTTTCTCTTATTTTTTTATCTATTTATTTAGGGGTAACTGCTTTAAAGTCACCAACTTTCCATGAATTCCGATTTTTCCCACGAACTTTAAAAAGTTCGTGTAATGTCACGAACTTTATTGTCGGTTGTCATTTTCTCATGTCAGGTTTTTGGGTCTGATTCAAACTGTTCGTTTCCTATTAAGACAATGTCCAAATTATTTTATCTTAGTATCTTTATCTTTGTCTTTGAAATAACTTCGCGTGGGTACCTTGTACGCCTCAATCGGAACTCGGATGAAGAAGTTATGACCATTTGATGAAGGTTGCGACCTTGTAGTATCATAATGGCCATAACTTCTTCATCCGAGTTTCGATTGAGGCATACAAGGTACCCACGCGAAGCTATTTCAAAGACGAAGATAACGATAGTAAGATAAAAGAATTTGGATATTGTCTTAATAGAAAACGAATAGTTTGAATCAAACCCGAAAACCTGACATGGGAAAATGACATCCGACAATAAAGTTCGTGACATTACACGAACTTTTTAAAGTTCATGGGAAAACCGAAACTCATGGAAAGTTGGTGACTTTAAAAGCAGTTACCCCATTTATTTAACACACTCAATATTCTTTTCTAAAATTCCGTGCCGAAATGTTTTGCTTCAACTATGGCGAAATGGAGGGAGTACTATTTTCACTTTTGGATAGAGGAATTACTATTTTAATTGGGCGGAGATAATAGTACTAATACCTAATTAAGAATTGGTTAAATTGTCATTTTGACAGTTAATATCTTATTTTAATTGTCTATGTTACGAAAAATATAATTGAATCAAAGTTCATAATATAATTTTGAAGTGAACTTCAAAAATGATTCCTGGATTATGGGTTTATCTTGAAAATAGTCCATGGACTTCAAAAATATCATCAATAGTCCTGGACTAAGTGTTAATATCAAAAACGGTCCTTTTGCACTGTTTCGAGACGAAAATGCCCTTTTGAGGGGTTTTGGGGGATTTGGACAATTTGGTCTTTTCACACTTTTAACATTTTAAATCTGATATTATTTCAGTTATGTATTAACTCTGATATTATTTCAAAATTATCATTCTTCTTTCTTTTTGTCATCTTTCACTTTGTTTCTTTATTTCAATATTAGATTTAATTTATAAAATTAAATTTTAAATTTGATTTTTAAATATCAATAAATTTTTTTAATTAAAACTATTAATTCATGGACATTATAAATATTGATTAAAACTATTAATTTTTGTTATTTAATACTCCCTCCGACCCAAGTTAAGTGACTTGTATTCTTTTTTGGGGTGTCCCACTATAAGTGACCTATTTCAATTTTTAGCAAAAAGTCATCTCTCTTACTTTATTCCCCACATACTTTATTCTCTCTTCTCTCCTCTACTTTTCCCTCTCTCATACTTTACTCTCTCCACTTTAACTTATTTAAATACCATTCCTTAAATCTCGTGCCCAAAAGAAGTAGGTCACTTATCTTGGGACGGAGGGAGTATAATATTCAGCTGAATTGAAGAAGTACCGAAAAATAATAGTATTAATCATGATGGAAAAATAAGAGCTATTCTATTTAGCCTTCGTTCGGTTGTTATAATTGCTTGTGATTGAATATTATGAAGTTGACTAAAAATTTTATATAGGATTATTTTTGTTGAAATTTTCTAGTCATTTTGATTGTTTTCAAATTAATAAACGAAAACTATATTAGTTTTGCATTAGATACATATTTATTTCTGAATAAATCGTGTTATATGATCTATTTATGATTAAAGCTATTAAATATTGATTAAAACTAAAGCGTTGTCATATCTTATTGATTAAATATTAGACACTATCAAATATTGATTATGACTATTAATTTTTGTTATTTATTAATTTTTATAATTAAAAAAATTTATTGATATTTAAAAACTGAAATTTAAAATTTAATTTTGTAAAATTAAATCTAATATTGAAATAAAGAAACAGATGACAAAAGAGAAGAAAAATGATAATTTTGAAATAATATCAGATTTAATACATAACTGAAATAATATCAGTTTTAACATGTTAAAAGTGTAAAAAGACCAAATTGCCCAAACCCTCCAAAACCCCTCAAAAGGGCATTTTCGTCTCAAAACAGTGCAAAAAGACCGTTTTTTATATTAACCCTTAGTTCAGGGACTACTGGTGATATTTTTAAAGTCCAGGGACTATTTTCAAGATAAACCCATAGTACAGGACCATTTTTAAAATTCACTCTATAATTTTAGTTTGAGCCTAATAAATGATAGTAGTTGTAAAAATAAAACATCATTATATTTTGATCATATGTAACAATTTTAGTTCGAGCCTAATAAATGATAGTAGTTGTAAAAATAAAACATCATTGATATTTTGATCGTACGTAACAATTATAGCCACACATCTCACCAGAACCGAACTCATACTTAAATGCTTCCCTTCTGCACAATCATTCATCTCAAATTCTATATTAGTAAAAATCAATTTTACATTAAAGAAAGATTCGGAACTAAATTTGAGGCAGATCCAGATAGAGGAGCTTGATCTGCAGCTTCAATCGCTCTCTCTCTCTCCACCAAACAAGCTAGCAAGAATGCAAGATAATAGGTGACTTTTCTAGCCATGTTCGTTTATCATACTATTCTTATTATGTAATTACGGTTTAGAGTAGAAAGAGACCTGATGTGGAGATAATGCTGATAAAAAAGAAGATTTGATTGAATATTAAAGAGCTATTTGCTTCTAATATCACAACCTTTGGTAGAAATTTGGTATTTCTCATAAACTTAAAACGTGTACTCCCTCCGTCCGCTATTAGGAATCCAAGTCACTTTTGCGCACTTGTTTTGTAAAAATGATAATAAATAGTTAAAGTGAAGAAATGACGAGGAAGAATAATGTTAAGACGACTCTTATCAACATTATTCTCCATCTTACTTTACCATTTCTCTACTTTAACTATTTATTATCACTTTTACAAAACGAGTGTGCAAAAGTGACCGGGACTCCTAATGGCGGACGGAAGGAGTACTATATAAAAGCGGCGTCGTTTATTATGTTCGTTGTTTTATTCAACTATAAGATCCGACTTGCGGAAAATACCAAATTTCTACCAAACTTTGTGAGGTTAGGGACAATTACCCCAGGATGATCAATGTCGAACGAATTTATGCTTCGAACTGTCGGAGCCTTCATTTTTTTAGTTCAATATAAGAAGAATGAAGTAGAACAATCTTATAATGAACTTCGTGTCGTCTATTAATGAAGTCCTTATTACTTTGACAGTTCAGTACTAGGAATTAGTTCTGCATATATCACAATCCCCGTTATATATCCCATTATTAGATGTAAGTCAGTGACTAACTATAGACACATGTAGAACTTTTGAGTGTATGACAAACAGAGAAGAAGAAACTTCTAGATCCGTCACTGTCCAATCACGGCGGCGCAAGCTGCACAGAGTGCCAATACAGTTGCGACAAGGCAAAAAGCAAATCTATGAGCCGGTAGTGGTGCCCCTCGGCCCCTACCACCATCGCCTGCATCCACAGTCGCATCTAGTGGAGCCACTCAAGAACAAGCTAAAGGATATAGTTTGCGGGGACTTCACCAGCAAAAGCCTCTTTCTGTGTAGCATATGTGCGCGGCTAGATGAAATCCGCTATTTCTATGGCGGAGCAGATGGCTACACGGACGGGGAATTGGCTGAAATGATGCTTCGCGACGCCTGCTTCCTCATATGCTATATCGAACGTGGTGAAACTTTTAACCTAATTTTCCAACGCCTGGGAGTGTCCGGGGTATTGTTCATGGCACGCGATATGTTTATGCTGGAGAATCAGATTCCGTTATGGCTCATCTCCTTAATTCACCCGGATCACAATTCATTGTTGTGTCAATACTTGAGCTACAATAATTTTGGGGATAATAGGTTGACACAACTTCCATGGGCAAATGGGAGAGGGGAAGAGCCTCTTCACTTACTCGAAGCTCTGTGCACTAGCTTATTCCTCGATGAGACACAAGAATATTCGAGTAATCTTTTGCGGCTTGTCAAAAAATGTAATAATCTTTACACAGGGAAGCAAGGCTCAAGAACAAACTGGCAAATGATGAACACTCCCTTTTGGTCCGCGACTGATCTGAAAGCAAAGGGCGTTCATTTCAGGCGGAGTTCGTATTGTCTGACGGATATCAAGTTCGAATCCTTTGCATGGTATGCTGAACTCCACCTTCCTTTCTTCTACATCACCTACAATAGCAAAGTATTCTTCTCTAATGCTATTGCATTCGAGATGTCGCCTGAGACAGATACAAACATGGGCGTCACGGCTTACTTTAATTTCATGAAAATTATGATCAGCAACGCTAAAGATGTAAAGGTGCTGCGGGAGAAAGACATATTGTACAGCATGTTGGCGAACGATGAAGAGGTGGTTGAAATGGTTAAGAGCATCGATACTTATGGATTTGCGAGCAATTTCTTTTTTAGTGATGTGAATATGAGGATTGAGAAGCACTGCACTAGCAAAGCAAGGACATGGATGGCCGAACTAATCAACACCAACTTTCGGAGCCCATGGTCTGTTATAGCTCTCGCGGCCGCCACTTTTCTGCTATGCCTCACTTTTATACAAACCTACTTCACAATCAATCCCACCAATTAAACACTATTGCCACTTGATTCCATCTTCTATTGCAGGAGTATGTACGTTTGTAATGTTATTTCCATTGGGAGCCAAACTTAGTTTGTTTGTCTACACCTCATGAATTTCATGTTTTATTTTTAAGTTTGGAATATATTGTTTGTATTTATATAAGTCTCTATCATAAAAAATATATCACGAGTGAATAAAGTGAGTGAACAATAAGATAAGTAAAAATAGTTACCATAAATAATACTACTCTAGTGTCTATATGTTTTATAGATAGATAGATTGATAGATAAATAAAAATGGCAAAAGATACCTATGCGGCTACGCCCTCTATCTAAGAAAATTTGTCATGTTTTGATCCGGTAAGAATTTTAAAAATTGTAATGAAAAATGAGTTTTATAATAAATCGTAAGTGGAAACGGAATGTGAAGTCCATTATAAAAATGATAAAAGTGATATGTGACCAACTTTGTAGTAGGGCGGAAATGGAAATAAATGAAAAAGTTGGGAAGACGGAGGGGAGTATTATTTATAAATTGATGGAGTGATCAGTATATGTAAATACAAATATTACAAGAAAAACGAAACTATTACTACTACTTTACACACAATTATATTACCAAGCTTTATCACAAACGTTGACAATCTATTAACTTCTTTACATACAAATTTTTTAGGGTAATTGAAAAATGAGATGCAAGATCGGTCACTCATTTTTATTAAATGAGTGGTCCAGATTTTGCCACTCAAAAAATAATTTTAGATTAATTTATTATGAAATGACAGAATGGTAATTTCATGATTTAATTAATTCTCATCATCACCGAGGCTGCACATGAATCTCGACAGCAGATCCTTCCCATCGGAAAACCCCAGCTTCCGCCGCTCTCTGATAAAATCTCGCGAGACGGCGTGGATTGTCCCGATCACGCGGCGCAGCCTCCTCTCGCTGCCGATGTTGAAAAAACTCTTCGTCTTCCACACAATCGGAGAAGTCGCCATCGCCCTCTCCGCCGAGAGCTTCGACGCCAGATCGTCGACAATTTCTTAGTTTGGTACTTCAATATATAGTCTTTCGTGTTTGTGTACTGTCTTTGTATATGGCTGTTGATACGTGAACAAACAATAATGGATCTATTCGACGAGGTTGATGATTTTAGTGGAAGATTTAATTTTCATGTTAAAATGGTGGAGGCGTGTGCTAGTATGGTCTGATATGCTAATGGATTATGCACCTATGCAGTTTCTGTTAATCAATTTTTTTGATTCATTGGTTTCCTGATTATGTTTTGTGTGTGCATCTGATACTGCTTGTGTGATGCATTAGCTTCTCCCTTTTCTAGGTTGTAAATACTTTTCACATTTCCAACATTAAGTCTATTCATTAGTATGAAGGATCATTTTAATTTTGAAAATATATTTCATGCCCAAAATCTTGATTAATTGAACAATTAAGCTTGATTATACCAGATCGTTGACATGAAAATAGTTGACATAAATTATTTGTAAAATATTGTTGTTGACATCGTAGTTGACATAAATAATATAGGTCGTTGACATAAAAATATTTGTTGTTGACATAAATTATATGTAAAATGTTGTTGTTGACATTTGTTAGTTGTTGACATTTTAATACGAGTTGTTGACATTCGATATTCTGGCTATTGATATGTGAATTATAAGTCTTATTTTTTAGTTGTTGACATTTTAATACTAGTTGTTGACATTCGATATTCTCGGTATTGATATGTGAATTATAAGTGTTATTTTATTGAAGATTTGAAGATTTGAATGTTAAAGATTTGAAGATTTGCAGCTAGAGTTTTAGAGAGGGTTTTAGAAAATGATTTCAAATACAATTTAATTAAAAGACAATTATACCCCCGTGTTGACATAATGTGATAGCTGTTGACATTAAGTTAATCTTGTGAATTAGTGGCTGAGATTGCATCTCATTTCTCAATTATGCCAAAAAATCTCATCCTAACAAGACCCTCCGTCCCATAAAAATATGCATTCTTTCTTTTTTAGTCCGTCCCACACGAATATGCACTTTCCAATTTTCGTATCTTTTCTTTCTAATGAGGTGGGATCCATTCTCCACTAATAAAACTTTAATTACTTTTTCTCTCTACCTCTCTTTTACTTTACCAATTTTGTATTCCATCCATTCCATAAAAATAGAGTCATTTTACCATTTTGGTACGAGTCCATAGTAGGGGTGCGGTTGGTTCACCATTAGTGTTTTCAAGAGTTTACAGATATTATGCTTTTCAAGGTTTTATGGTTAGAAAATTTGTCCACCTTATAGCGTTTGGTAGAAGTTTATTAAACTATGAAAATATTGTGTACTATGTTTGGTTCAATTTTGTATCATAAAATAAAACAAATGAAGAGACAATTCTACCCATGTACTCCCTCCGTTTCATAGTAGTAGAGTCATTTTGTCATTTCGGTACGTTCCATAGTAGTAGAGTCATTTCCTTTTTTGGTAAAAGTCAACACATTTCTTCCCACCTACTTTACTCTCTTTTATTTTATTCTCTCTACATCTCTCTACCTTTTTCATTTCCTACTTTATTCTTTATTTACTTAACTCATCTAACACAACTTTTCTTAATCTCCGTGTCGAAAAGTAAAGCCTCCACTACTATAGAACGGAGGGAGTATAATTTATCTATTGACTAAAACGCCCTAAGCTTGCTTTTGACACGAAAGGTTTCAGACAATTCAATTTAATCTTAAAATATCACACAAAAATTCACTCCCTCAAACAATAAAAATTAAATAGAAAAATACAAGATCTGAAAGGAAATAAAAAAATAATTTCCTCATATTGGCATCTCCTAGCTGATTCCAATCTCAAAAATTTCCGGCGAAACTCATCAAATTTTCTTCCACTGCCGCCGCGCGGCCTCAGCCCCCGTTTTGAATGAGAAAGAAGGGTAAATAGGTAAAAGAACAATGTTTTCAAGGTTTTAGCAATTTGCCTCCTTCACTATACCAGGTTTTGGAAGAGATAGAGTTATAGCAACTCTTGTGTTAGTAAACGGTGGAATCATGAAACCCGCATTGTTTATACCGGATCTTCAGCAAGTGTTGCGAGGCTACTAATCACCAGTTAATTTATTTAAACAGTAGATTTTCATGGCTTTTCATGGGCTAACAGGGCTACCATTCAAGCCCTAGAGTTATTCCCTTTTTTAGTAAAAGTCAACACATTTTTTTACACCTACTTTACTCTCTCTTACTTTTTTCTCTCATCGTCTTTCCACTTTTTCATTTTCCACTTTATTCTCCCTTTACTTAACTCTCCTAACACAATATTTATTAATCTTCGTGCCTAAAAGAAACGCCTCCATTACTATGGAACAGAGTGGGTATTAAAACTCGTGGCGAACTCAAAGTGCATATTCTTTGAGGACGGATGAAGTAGTATTTTATTTTTTGCTCTTATTTTTCAACACAATTTCTTAATATATGTGCCCAAAAGTTTGACAGCTTAGTTGAGACGAAGAGAGTAATAACGGACGTTAGAGCGGAGAGAAGTAAAATAAGTAAGAGAAAGTAAATGGAGTAATAAGACAACAACAATAGAAAAGTAACGTCTCACTAATAACGAGACAAATGAATCACTTGCTATTTTAATTGGATGGAGAGAATACTAATACCTAATTAAGAATTGGTTGAGTCGTCGTTTTAACGGTTAATATCTTATTTTAATTGAATCAAAGTTCATAATACAAATAGGAATTTATTTATTTCGAGGAAAATGAAAACTTTAAGGAAATATCATTGGCCCAGTCCAATTTTATTTTGAGCCAAAAAGTTATTCCATAAATAAAGAAAGCAAAAGTATCCATAAACATAGAATTATAGCCACGCATCATTGATATTTTGATCTCTCACCAGAATCGAACTTATACTTTCTGCACAATCATTCTTCAATCTCAAATTCCATATAAGTAAACACCAATTTTTACATTAAAGAAAGAAAAGTAGAAGTAGTAATTCTGAGGAAAAAGAGTCAGAACTAAATTTGAGGCAAATCCAGATAAAGAAGCTTGATCTGCAGCTTCAATCAAACAAGCTAGCAAGATAATAGGTGACTTTTCTTGCTATTTTCATTTATCATACTTATGCAGTTACTGTTTGAGGGTAGAAAGAGACCTGATGTGGAGTCTGGAGATAATGCTAAGAAAAAAGAAGATTTGATTGGTTATTAAAGAGCTATTTGCTTCTAATATCACAAACTTTTGGTAGAAATTTGGTATTTCAAATAAACTTAAAACGTGTACTTAAAAGCGGTGTCGTTTATTGTGTTCGATGTTTTATTCGATAAAATATCCGACTTGCATCATGTCAAATTTAATTTGGTGCAAATTGAACTATCATGTTGATGATATTAACTATCAATTTTAGGTTCGTGGAAAATACTAAATTTCGACCAAAATTTGTGAGGTTAGGGACCTTTACCCAATTTCTGGCTCGAACCATCGAAACCCTTCATTTTTTAGTTTGTTTTAGTTCATTGTAAGAAGAATGAACTAAAACAATCTTATAATGTACTTTGTGTCATCTATTAATGAAGTCTGTATTACAATTCGACGATTCTGTACTAGGAATTAGTTCTGCATATATCACAATCCCCATTACCCCATTATTAGAAGTAAGTTGATGACTAACTATAGATACATGCAGAAGTTTTGAGTGCATGACAAACACAGAAGAAGAAATTTCTAGATCCGTCACAGTGGGCATCGAATCACGGCGGCGCAAGCTGCACAGAGTGCCAATACAGTTGCGACAAGACAAAAAGCAAATCTATGAGCCAGTAGTGGTGCCCCTCGGCCCCTACCACCAACGCCTGCATCCACAGTCGCATCTAGTGGAGCCACTTAAGAAAGAGCTACAAGATATAGTTTGCGGGGACACCACCCGCAAAAGCTTCCTTTTGAGTAACATATGTGAGCGGATAGATGAAATCCGCTATTTCTATGGCGGAGCAGATGGCTACACGGACGGGGAATTGGCTGAAATGATGCTTCTCGACGCCTGCTTCCTCATGTACTATATCGAAAGAGGCGAAACTCAGCACCTAATTTGCCAACGCCTGGGCATGTCTGGGGTATTGTTCATGTTCCGCGATATGTTTATGCTAGAGAATCAGATTCCGTTATGGCTCATCTCCTTAATTCACCCGGATCACAATTCATTGTTGTGCCAATACTTGAGCTACGATACTTTTGGGGATAACAGGTTGACACAACTTCCATGGGCAAATGGGAGAGGGGAAGAGCCTCTTCACTTACTCGAAGCTGTGCGTGGCATTAGCTTCATCCTCGATGAGACACAAGAAAATTCGAGTAATCTTATGCGGCTTGTCAAAAAACGTAATAATCTGAACACAAGGAAGCAAGACTCAAGAACTAACTGGCAAATGATGAACACTCCCTTTTGGTCCGCGACTGATCTGAAAGCAAAGGGAGTTCATTTCAGTCGAAGTTCGTATTGTCTGACGGATATCAAGTTCGAATCCTTTGCATGGTATGCGGAACTCCACCTTCCATTCTTCTACATCACCTACAATAGCAAATTATTCTTCTCTAATGTTATTGCATTCGAGATGTCGCCTGAGACGGATACAAACATGGGTGTGACGGCTTACTTTAATTTTATGAAAATTCTGATCAACAATGCTAAAGATGTAAAGGTGCTGCGGGAGAAAGGCATACTGTACAGCTTGTTGGCGAACGATGAAGAGGTGGTTGAAATGGTTAAAAGCGTCGATACTTATGGATTCGCGGGCGATTGCCATTTTAAGGATGTGAATATGAGGATTGAGAAGCACTGCACTAGCAAAGCAAGGACATGGATGGCCGAACTAATCAACACCAACTTTCGGAGCCCGTGGACTGTTATAGCTCTCGCGGCCGCCACTCTTCTGCTGTGCCTCACTTTTATACAAACCTACTTCACAATCAATCCAACCAATTAAACACTATTGCCACTTGATTCCATCTTCTGTTGTAGGAGTATGTACGTTTGTAATGTTATTTCCATTGGGAGCCAAACTTAGTTTGTTTGTCTACATCTCATGAATTTCATGTTTTATTTTTAAGTTTGGAATATATTGTTTGTATTTATATAAGTCTCTATCATAAAAAATATATCATGAGTAAATAAAGTGAGTGAAGACTATGATAAGTAAAAATAGTTACTATAAATAATACTCCCTCCGTCTCACAAAAGATGTCACACTTGTGGGACGGCACGAAATTTTAGGAAGTTTTGTTTTGTGTGTTAAATGGAGAGAGAAAATATAATTTTTATATTCATGTGAGAGAGAACTTTTACCAAAAAGGGAAATGTGACATCTTTTGTGGGACAAACTAAAAAGGAAAGTGTGACATCTTTTGTGGGACGGAGGGAGTACTCTAGTGTCTATATGTTTTATAGATAGATAGATTGATAGATAAATAAAAATGGCAAAAGATACCTATGCGGCTACGCCCTCTATCTAATAAAATTTGTCATATTTAATCCGGTAAGAATTTTAAAAATTGTAATGAAAAGTGAGTTTTATACTTTTATAATAAATCGTAAGTGGAAACGGAATGTGAAGTCCATTACAAAAATGATAAAAGTGATATGTGACCAACTTTGTAGGAGGGCAGAAATGGAAATAAATGAAAAAATTGGGAAGATGGAGGGGAGTATTATTTATAAATTGATGGAGGAGTGATCAATACATGTAAATAAAAATATTAGTACAAGAAAAACGAAACTATTACTACCTCTTTACACACAATTATATTACCGAGCTTTATCAGAAACGTTGACAAGTTATTAACTTCTTTACATACAATTTTCGTAATCTGCGTCCAAAATAATCTCTTGGCCCAACCTATTGGATCTCTTGGCCCAGCCTATTGGATCTCTTGGCTAGGGATGTCAATCGGGCTAGCCCACCGGGTTCGGGCCAACCCTATTCGGGTTGCGGGTCAATCGAGTGCGGACTAATCGGGTTGTGCTTTTTTCAGGTTATAAAAGTTCAACCCTAACCCTAAATGGAAATGAGTGAATTTTAGAGGGATTTTGAGCAAAGTGAAGACCACATGTTTCTTAGATAAGGTGATGATTTTGTAAGCCACATGTTGCTTTGGGATATTGAAGGTGTGTTTCTCGATTTTGCTAAAAATTAAAATGACTCAATAACAATAGAGTAGTCCATCCGTCCCATTATAAATAAGACGTTTCTTTTCGACCATTATTTTTCAAAAATGACACTCCATCCGTCTCAACTAAGTTGAGTCACTTACTTTTGAAAAAAAAAACAACACATTCGATCACTCTTACTTTATTTCTTCACTTACTTTACTCTTTTTTATCTTTCATACTCCATCCATCCTATAAAAATATGCACTCTTTTCAATTTTGATAACTCTTTTCTTTCTAATGAGATGAGACTCATTCTTCACTAACAGTACTTTAATTACTTTTTCTCTCTACCTCTCCCTTATTTTACCAATCCTACATTAAAACTCGTGCTGAAGTCAAAGTGCATATTCTTTGAGGACAGAAGGAGTAGTATTTTATTCTTCCTTCTTATATTTCAACACAATTTCTTAATATATGTTTCCAAAAGTTTGACCCAGCTTAGTTGGGACGAATGGAGTAATAAATAGTTAGAGCGAAAAGAAGTATAATAAGTAAGAGAACTAAATGAAGTAATAAGACAAAACAACAGTTTAAAAGAAACGTCTCACTGATAATGAGACAAATGAAGTATTTGCTATTTTAATTGGAATGGAGAGAATATTACTAATACCTAATTAAAATTGGTTGAATCGTCGTTTTAACGGTTAATATCTTATTTTAATTTCCTATGCTAAGAATATTTTAATTCAATCAAAGTTGATAACACAAATAGGTATTTATTTATTTCGAGGAAAATGAAAACGTTAAGGAAATGTCATGGGCCCAGCAAAAAAGTTACTCCCTCCATTCTGCGGTAGTAGAGACATTTCTTTTCGGCACGTGATTTAAGAAAAATTGTGTTAAGTGGATTAAATAAAGGAAGAATAAAGTAAAAAAGTGAAAAAGGTAGAGAGATGAAGAAAGAATAAATTAAGAGAGAGTAAAGTAAGAGATAAGAAATGTTTTGACTTTTGTTATAAAAGGAAATGACTCAACTACTATGTAACGTACCGAAATGACAAAATGACTCAACTACCGCGGAACGGAGGGAGTACGAGTACTTCATAAATAAAGAAAGCAAAAGTATCCAAAACATAGAATAATAGCCACACATTGATTGTTGGAAGAAGATCTCGTGAAATCAGGGATATAATATGATTTGATATAGGAGTATATCATGCCAATAATAGTGTATCATTTATTGTAAATTAGGTTTACCTTGTATATAGAGTACCTAGCCTATAAATATGTAACCTTGTTCTATACCGTAAAGTGAATAACAACGAATCCTTTTTCTACTGATTTAACATGGCCTCAGAGCAGATACGATTCTGGCTCAGAAAACTTTCATCATAGCCAAATACCAATTCTCGACCTTTATTTTCCGACCCAGAATACACCGAACCCTACACCAGAAAAATGTCAGATACAGAGGAGGATACCAAACCGAATCTAGAACATACCAAGAGTTTGAGGAATAGCAAAGGAATCACCGTAGCATTCAAGTTGAATGGAAGAAATTACCCCCTACGGTCTCGGCTGATGAAGGTCAAGATAGGGGGCAGAGGGGCATACCCATACATCTGAAACGAACCTCCAGAGGCAGGGAGCAAGGGGTTCGATGAGTGGGAGGAGAACGACCTTGTTGTGTTCTCGTGGATCGTCGACAACATTGAAAACGAAATCGTCGCCGATTTCACACATCATCTGACATCCAAGGCTCTATGGGACAACCTTGCAGTCACGTTCGAGAACAAGGCAGATCGTTACCTCATCTACGACCTGGAAGAAAAAGCAATCAACATCAAACAGGGCAGTCTCGATCTAGAGACATATTACCGAAGGATCCACGGATTGTGGATCAACATAGATCGTTGTCAGAAACAACCTATCAACTGTTGTGACAAGGGTATCGATCAATTTCGAACCCATTCGAACGACAAACGTCTGATTAAGTTCCTAACCGGATTGAATCAGGAGTATGACTCGATCCGGCGGGACATCTTGAAGGAGGACCTACCCCCATCAGTAGAAGCGGCGTATGGGAGGGTGAAGATGGAGGCGGCTCGACGTAGCATCATGCCACCGGCGTCTCCATCACCCGCCGGAGAAGCCAACGGTGGAGGCACCGATTCATCATTTGGGGGAGAAATTGGCCACGGCCTCGCCGCACAGAGCCACCGCCCGTCACACCGCAACGGCCAACCACCACCACGCTCCGCAGTCACCGGCCGACCGGCGGGGAATCGCCCCGATACTTCGAAATTGTGGTGTTCCAACTGTGGGAAGCAAAAGCACACATGGGAAACCTGTTTCAAGCGATTGGGATACCCAGAATGGTGGGAAGAACGACAGAAGGCAAGGGCTACCCAAGGTCAGGCGAAAATGGCAATTGGGGTAACCGACGATGGAGGATTGCGGCGAATTGAAGCCGGAAACCATGGGGAAACGACCGGACCAGGGGCGGGGAAGCATCAGGCGAGCCCACCGGTCGACGGCAACATACGGGGCACCGGCAATTTTGCGGAATGGGCTGAGACGACGGGCGACGGCGGAAAAGGAGGTAACGGGTTTGGTAGACAACCAAACCCTAAATACTCTTTTATTGATTCTGATTTTACACCCCCAGAGAATGAAAAATATAAAAAGGAACCCCATCCCATTATATTTGAACCCCCTGGCTTTCTGAAATTTGCTAGAAATACCCCACATATCCGAAAATTGCATACCAGCCCCAACTTTGTGTCTATTAATCAATTTGCACCCTTATAAATGATTTCCGCTGTGTTTCATGTTTCTAGTGATACGAATTCTAAGGGTTGGATATTTGATTGTGGGGCAACTGATACCATGACACCTTATAAGAGTGATTTTATTGACCTACATGATATTACTAAATCCTACATTAGGACTGCGAATGGGGAATTCATTACTGTTGTAGGGGCGGGTACTGTTGAAATATCACCTACTCTCCGGCTCACGAACTGTTTATATGTTCCTACTCTATCCCAGAGATTGATGTCTATTAGTTGTGACTAAAGAGTTGAATTGTACACTCATGATGAATCCTGACTTTTGTATTTTACAGGATATTCAGACGAGGAGGATTCTTGGGCGTGGCACTGAGAAGCAGGGGCTCTATTACGTCGACGAGATGGCTCAAACTGGCAGTGCAATGATGGCTCATGGATCCATGAAACAGGAAACTTGGCTCTGGCACCAAAGACTAGGACACCCTTCTCTTGGTTACTTTAAATTGCTTTATCCGAACCTTTCAATTTCTTCTGATTTTTCATGTGAAACTTGTGTTTTGGCCAAGAGCCACAGACAGTCGTTTAAACCTACAAACACTCGTATGAAATCCATGTTTTCTTTGGTACATTCTGATGTTTGGGGTCCTGTACCAATTGTTGGTGGAAATGGTTTTCGATACTACGTGATATTTGTTGATGACTGCACTAGGATGACATGGATATATTTTGGGAAAAATAAATCTGATGTGTTTGATATATTTGCCTCTTTCTTTAAATTGATCCAAACACAATTTCATACAACTATAAAAACCCTTAGGTCAGATAATGGGAGGGAATTTGTTAACAATGCCATGACCCATTTTTGCAAAGAAGGAGCAAAGACGGTAGGGTGCAGATGGGTGTTCACAATTAAGAGGAGACCAGATGGGTCAGTTGAGAGATATAAGGCACGGCTTGTAGCGAAAGGATACACTCAGACATATGGTGTGGATTATTCTGAGACGTTCTCACTAGTTGCTAAGATTAACACCGTGAGGGTGTTGTTTTCGATTGCTGCTAATAAGGATTGGCCGCTCTACCAGTTTGGTGTGACCAATGCATTTCTACACGGGGAATTATCAAAACCTGTGTATATGGAGCCACCTCCCGGCTTCACAGAAGAGTTCCTAAGTGGGGAAGTCTGCCAGCTCAAGAAGACCCTATACGGATTGAAACAGTCCCCGCGAGCATGGTCCGGAAGATTCACAGAGGTTATGAAGAAATATGGATACAAACAGAGTTATTCAGATCACACTCTGTTCCTCAAGAAGAAGGAGGGAAAGATCACCTGCTTGATTATATATGTAGACGACATGATTATTACCGGAGACAATGAGGAGGAGATAGCTGAACTAAGAAAGAACTTGTTTCATGAGTTCGAGATGAAAGATCTAGGCCTTCTTAAGTACTTCTTGGGAATAGAGGTGCTAAGATCAAAAAGGGGAATCTTCATAAATCAGAGGAAGTATGTGGGACACTCCTATGGTGCAAAACCATGGATTACAAATGAAAGAAGGAGCAAAACTAGCCGACAGGGGGAAATATCATAGGCTAGTTGGGAAGCTTATCTATCTATCTCACACTAGACCAGATATTGCATATGTCGTGGGAGTAGTCAGTCAGTTTATGCATGCACCACAAGAAGAACATTGGGAAGCCGTTCTGAGAATTATCAGATATTTGAAGGAACAGCTGAGCCTGGTCTTATGTTTGGCAAACATGGACATATGGAGATACATGGTTTCACTGATGCGGATTGGCCAGGGAACCCCAATGACAGGAAGTCTATTGCCGGATATTTTACCTTTGTAGGAGGTAATCTCGTGACATGGAGAAGCAAGAAGCAGAAGGTGGTAGCACTTTCAAGTGCGGAAGCGGAATTTAGGGGAATCAAGAGTGGACTAACAGAGATTCTATGGCTGCAGCGACTTATGACCGAATTGGATCTTCAACTGGTCCTTCCGTGTAGATTGTTCTGTGACAATAAAGCAGCCATTAGTATCTCCGAGAACCCGGTTCAACACGATAGAACGAAACATGTGGAGGTAGATCGAAATTTTATAAAGGAAAATCTTGAAGCAAAGGTGGTGGAAATGCCCTATGTTAAATCTGAAGACCAACTAGCAGATATCTTGACAAAGGCCATGAACTCAAAGTCATTTCAGGAAGTACTGTGCAAACTAAGTATCGGAAACTCCGTCACTTAGTTTGAGGGTGAGTGTTGGAAGAAGATCTCGTGAAATCAGGGATATAATATGATTTGATTTAGGAGTACATCATGCCAAGAATAGTGTATCATTTATTGTAAATTAGGTTTACCTTGTATAGAGAGTACCTAGCCTATAAATATGTAACCTTGTTCTATACCGTAAAGTGAATAACAACGAATCCTTTTTCTACCGATTTAACATTGATATTTTGATCTCTCATCAGAACCGAACTTATACTTTTAAATGCTTCCCTTCTGCACAATCATTGTTCAATCTCAAATTCTATATTAGAGAAAGAAAAGTAGAAGTAGTAATTCTGCGGAGGAAAAAGAGTTGGAACTAAATTTGAGGCAGATCCAGATAAAGAAGCTTTACCTGCAGCTTCTATCTCTCTCTCTCTCTCTCCACAAAACAAGCTAGCAAGAATGCAAGATAATAGGTGACTTTTCTAGCCATGTTCGTTTATCATACTATTCTTTTTATGTAATTACGGTTTGAGAGTAGAAAGAGATCTGATGTGGAGATAATGCTGATAAAAAAAAGAAGATTTGATTGAATAATAAAGAGCTATTTGCTTCTAATATCACAACCTTTGGTAGAAATTTGGTATTTCTCATAAACTTAAAACGTGTACTATTTAAAAGCGGCGTCGTTTATTATGTTCGTTGTTTTATTCAACTATAAGATTCGACTGCGGAAATACCAAATTTCGACCAAACTTTGTGAGGTTAGGGACAATTACCCCGGGATGATCAATGTCGAACTAATTTATGGCTTCAAACTGTCGGGGCCTTCATTTTTTTAGTTCAACATAATAAGAATGAAGTAGAACAATCTTATAATGAACTCCGTGTCGTCTATTAATGAAGTCCTTATTACTTTGACGGTTCAGTACTAGGAATTAGTTCTGCATATATCACAATCCCCGTTATATATCCCATTATTAGTAGTAAGTCAGTGATTAACTATAGACACATGTAGAACTTTTGAGTGTATGACAAACACAGAAGAAGAAACTTCTAGATCCGTCACTGTAGGCATCCAATCACGGCGGTGCAAGCTGCACAGAGTGCAAATACAGTTGCGACAAGACAAAAAGCAAATCTATGAGCCGGTAGTAGTGCCCCTCGGCCCCTACCACCAACGCCTGCATCCACAGTCGCATCTAGTGGAGCCACTAAAGAACAAGCTAAAGGATATAGATTGCGGGGACTTAACCAGCAAAAGCTTCTTTCTGAGTACCATATGTGTGCGGCTAGATGAAATCCGCTATTTCTATGGCGGAGCAGATGGCTACATGGACGGGGAATTGGCTGAAATGATGTTTCGCGACGTATGCTTCCTCATATGCTATATCGAACGCCTGGGAGTGTTCGGGGTATTGTTCATGGTACGCGATATGTTTATGCTGGAGAATCAGATTCCGTTATGGCTCATCTCCTTAATTCACCTGAATCACAATTCATTGTTGTGTCAATACTTGAGCTATAATAATTTTGGGGATAACAGGATGACACAACTTCCATGGGCAAATGGGAGAGGGGAAGAGCCTCTTCACTTACTCGAAGCTGTGCGTGGCATTAGCTTCATCCTCGATGAGACACAAGAAAATTCGAGTAATCTTTTGCGGCTTGTCAAAAAATGTAATAATCTGAACACAAGGAAGCAAGACTCAAGAACTAACTGGCAAATGATGAACACTCCCTTGTGGTCCGCGACTGATCTGAAAGCAAAGGGCGTTCATTTCAGGCGAAGTTCGTATTGTCTGACCGATATCAAGTTCGAATCCTTTGCATGGTATGCGGAACTCCACCTTCCTTTCTTCTACATCACCTACAGCTTGTTGGCGAACGATGAAGAGGTGGTTGAAATGGTTAAAAGCGTCGATACTTATGGATTCGCGGGCGATTGCCATTTTAGGGATGTGAATATGAGCATTGAGAAGCACTGCACTAGCAAAGCAAGGACATGGATGGCCGAACTAATCAACACCAACTTTCGGAGCCCGTGGACTGTTATAGCTCTCGCGGCCGCCACTCTTCTGCTATGCCTCACTTTTATACAAACCTACTTCACAATCAATCCAACCAATTAAACACTATTGCCACTTGATTCCATCTTCTATTATAGGAGTATGTACGTTTGTAATGTTATTTCCATTGGGAGCCAAACTTAGTTTGTTTGTCTACATCTCATGAATTTCATGTTTTATTTTTAAGTTTGGAATATATTGTTTGAATTTATATGTCTCTATCATCAAAAATATATCATGAGTAAATAAAGTGAGTGAAGAATAAGGTAAGTAAAAATAGTTACCATAAATAATACTCTAGTGTCTTTTTATAGATAGATAGATTGATAGATAAATAAAAATGGGAAAAGATACCTACGTGGCTATGCCCTCTATCTAATACTCCCTCCGTCCACAAAAAATAGATCACTTTTGCCATTTTAGGACGTCCACAAAAAATAGATCACTTTCTGAAAATGGAAAGTTTATCTCTCATGCTTTTCCCACTTTTTCTTCCTTCTCTCATACTTTACTCACTTTTTCTCCTTATCTCTCTTACTTTAGAGCATCCACAATAGCGGCTAACCCATTGGCTAGCCGATTCGCGTCGCTAGCCGGTCGGCTAGCCGAACTATTGGAATCGGCCAGCCGCGAATCAGCGAAAAAATCACCGTTGGCTAGCCGATTTGAGGGCGCTGGCCGATGTGCTGGCCGCTATTGTGGCGTGTCGATCGGCCAGCGCCACTTTTCGTTTTTTTTTTAAATTTTTTTTTTTGAAAACCTATTTATACGCGATTTTAGTTTCATTTTCATTTGCATCACTTGTTTTAACGAGTTTTCTCTCTCTCTAAATTTCTGTACAATAGCAACATCGAGCGATGAGTAACGCGGGTGATAGCAGTGGTGCTAGTGGTGGTGGTAGCGGTGGTAAAGGTGGGGATACTGAGGAGTACGAACGGTAGATGAACAAGGCTATGGAGGCCTACATGAACCGCGAGCTAGATTGGTACATGCGAAGGGTCGAACAGCAGGCGGTACCTCGCCCTCCTCCCATTGTCCATCGCCGAGTAGTGATTGATCAGGATCACGTAGCTACACATCAGTGGCTATTTGACGACTACTTCTCAGAGAACCCGCGGTATCCCGCCAACATGTTCAGGCGGCGTTTTAGAATGCGGAGGGAGTTGTTTATGCGTGTCGTTGACGCTTTGGAGCGTCGATATCTTTATTTCCGCTTCAGGCACGATGCGTCTGGTAGACCCGGCCACACCCCTATTCAAAAGTACACGGCGGCAATCAGACAGTTGGCCTACGAAGGCGCGGCAAACATGTTGGATGAGTACCTCCACATCGGTGAGACGACTGCTCTGGAATGTCTGAAGTTTTTCTGTCAGGACGTGATTCAAATTTTCAGTGAGCAGTACCTTCGAAGCCCTACCCCCCAAGATTGTCAGGATCTGATGCAGATGCACGGGGAGCAACATGGGTTCCCCGGGATGTTAGGCAGCATAGATTGTATGCATTGGGAGTGGAAGAACTGTCCAACTGTCAGGAAAGGGGCCTACACGACCGGCTACAAGGAAAAGAATCCCACGATGATCCTCGAGGCCGTAGATGATTACCGGCTGTGGATCTGGCATGCGTATTTTTGGGTAGCCAGGTCGAACAACGACCTCAACGTCCTCAACTCGACGCCCCTCTTCAACGAGAAGTGTTAGGGCATCGGTCCAGCCGTCTCATTTGTGGCCAACGGCAACCGGCATGATATGGGCTACTACTTGGCGGATGGGATATACCCAAGGTGGCCTGTCTTTGTGAAGACGATCAGGCATGCGGCGGATGACAAGAAGGCCTACTTTGCGGAACGGCAGGAGTCGGCGCGCAAGGACGTGGAGCGCGCATTTGGTGTGCTCCAGTCTCGATGGGCAGCAATTAAGGGTCCAACGCGTTTGTGGGATGTCAAATGCGTTGCTGATATAATGGACGCCTGCATTATCATGCACAACATGATCGTCGAAGACGAAGGCGTACAACTGACTAGTTGGGCCAATGACGGTGAAGCCGGTCCAAGCCACGGAACGGCCACCCCTAGCGTACGACGTGGGGTACCTCACGATGAAGTCGGCCACCTCCGGGAATATGCCGACATGCGCCAAGTGGATGCTCATATTCAACTCCAAAAGGATATAATTGAAGAGTTGTGGGCACGGAAGACTGCACGGCGATAGTTTTTTTTCTTTATTATGTAATTTATTTTTTAAATGAATGTACTTTTTTTAATGCAATTAATGAATTTTCCCGTATACGTCTCGTAAATTTAATTCCGTAATTTAATCGTAAATTTAATTCCGTAAATGTAGTTGTTTTTGAATTATTTTTATTGCGGCTGGCCTAAGGCTAGCCTATTTGAGTAAAATGCTGATGTGGCAGGTGGATTTTTAGTGCTGATGACGTGGCAGAGGGCCTATGGCTGGCCTATTCTTATTGTGGATGCTCTTACTTACTTTTTCTCCTCCTCTCTCTTACTTTACCAATTCTACATTAAAACCCGTGCCGAACAACAATAGATTTATTGTTTGTGGACGGAGGGAGTAAAATTTGTCATGTTTTGATCCGGTAAGAATTAATAAATCGTAAGTGGAAACGAAACCCGTTATAAAAATGATAAAAATGATATGTGACCAACTTTGAAGGAGGGCAGAAATGGAAATAAATGAAAAGGTTGGGAAGACGGAGGGGAGTATTATTTATAAATTGATGGAGTGATCAATACATGTAAATAAAAATATTAGTGCAAGAAAAACGAAACTATTACTACTACTTTACACACAATTATATTACCAAGCTTTATCACAAACGTTGACAATCTATTAACTTCTTTACATACAATTTTCGTAATCTATGTCCAAAATAATCTCTTGGCCCAACCTATTGGATCTCTTGGCCCAGCCTATTGGATTTGGAAATTTTAAGTTTGGACCTATTGCAGGTTGGAATTGATTTATGTGTGTTTCTTTCACAATCTCCATTTCTTTAATTTCATAAACCCCTTATTAATTAAATTATAAATATATTTTATTTCACATTTTTTTCTTAAGGCCTGCCCACGAGCATAAACTTAAATATCACAGGATCACAAAATCAAGATCTTGAAACACTACGGCAGATTTTAATAAAATGAAATAACTATATTTAGTAACATATATTGTTTTATCGATTTGTTTTTTTATTTGTGAAAACTAGATTCAATGTGGTTTCCAATGATATACAATTAACAACACCTCATTTTCCGAATTAAATAAATTAAATTCGTTAAGATGACTAAGAAGCTGGTGAATATCTTTAATTCTTTGTGAAAACATTATTTTTAACTCCAATTTCGTCGTAGAAAGTATAAATAGATTAATGGATCGATCTCTTCAATCATAATAATGAAAAAAAATATTTTTAATCTTCTTTGAAAGAAACTTTATTCATGTTCTTTTAACACAGGACATAGAAATAATTTTGTTAATTTTAAATTATAAGTGTAAGGGTTGCACTCATGTCCGGGCTTCGCATATTCTTCAATTCGCTTTATCTGTCTAGAATCAAAATTTTAAAACATTTACTTTTATACATTAAACAATAATTTGTGTTAAGAACGATAATCACTTTGCAACAAATGCCGAGAATACTCTATCTGTTCCATAAAAATAAATACATTTTCTATGTTGTGATGTCTCATAAAGGTATCCCTTTTTATTTTTGTTAACTTCTTTCTCTCCAATAAGGTGATCTTCATTCTCCACTAATAATATAATAATTACTTTTTCTTTAGACCTGTTTTACTAACCAATTACGCATAATCAATTCTCGTGTCGTCCCAAATGTCCATATTTTTGTGGAACGGAAGTTTTTTATTTTAAATATATTGAGTTTTTTATAACAATAATTAATTTTATTCTTGAAAACACTCATTTCATCGAAGTAACTTAAGTCATGAAAACAACAATTTTTAACAAAGTACTAATACTCCCTCCGTCTCTTAAAAAATAGACCACATTTATTATTTTGAGATAGTTCCGAAAAAATAGATTAATTTTATTTCTAATGAGACTGAGTTTTACTCTTTCTCGATAATCATCACGAACTGAGAGGTCACACAAATTTTTATCTTAGATGGATTAATGTAAAACACAGAAGGAGGGCCCACTAAAATCCAATTCTCCAATTATTTTGGTGATATTGGATTGGGTAAATTAGAGCTTGAAATGTGGCCTGTCATGTGAGGTCGGGCATGGGTTGAATACATTACCATTTGGGTGAATCTTATTGCACCACTAAATTATTCAACACTATATTCAAATAAATTATCCCCAATTAAGAAGAACTCTTTTTGTGTCCTTTCGTTTCAACATCATTTCCATCTTAGCAACAAAATATGGGACAGCCAAAAAAATCATATCGCATGTAATTGGAAGAAGTATAATACTTACAATGTAATTTAAAAGGTCACAAGTCCACTTTCAAATAGAATAGTTTTAAAGTATCATTATATAAGAATAGCCAAATAAAATTTACACCTTAGTATACGAGTTGCTGCATAAAATAAAAAATTTAGATGATAGAGACATGTCAATAAAAATAAATAGGGCTTTTCCCTTGTCTTGGATTAATTTAGAAGGTAGTAATAATGATCATATATATATTAATTAAACATAATAGTAGTTGGACACCACGTGTCTTAGATTCATAGTGACTCAATGAGCACCCACTAGCTAGGTGCGTTGGAGGAACCTAGTGACATAACATTATTACATTAATAATAAATATAGAAATAAAACTCGTGAGATCCGATACAATGCAACTATAGATGGGAAGGCGTGTGGCATAATAAGACCCTCCATCCCTTCTTTGTGTGAGTGTCGATGTGACAGATGTCTTGCAACGCATTCCATTCCTAGGGCACGGAGCGGATATCCACCATTGTGGATGCTCTTAGTTATCTTTCAACCAAAATAATTTGAGCTTAGTTAAAATGTTTTTGAGCTCGTTTTCTCTTTCATTGTATATTTCTTTGCGAATTATGATTGGAGGTGTTGTACTTGTAGTAGGGGCGGAGCTACGATATGGGTAAGCGATCAATTAATGAAGGCTGACGGTAGGGTTGGTTGCCCCCCAACCCTACCTGAATCTATCCTTGTGGAGTCCGTCGACTCCCAACCATAGCGGAGGAATCCACGTCAAAGAAGCACTAGAATCGAGGAATAAAAATTGCTTCTCAAAAATTTGTAGATCAAGTTTGGAGGCAGGTATTGCGTAATTTTAAGTACACGATGCTAGGAAATTGTAATCCGAGTAATTGAGTAATAATTCGCAAATCACTATTAAGAAATCAAATATGACATACTCGGCTTGACACCTTAATTAAACCTTAAAACGCTATCGAAATTATTACAGAAGAAAAGCAACAGACAAATATATTACTCCCTCCGTCCCATGTTACTCGCACTTTTCATTTTAGGCCGTAAATTTGAGATTGATTTTTTAGTGTAATTAAATTAGAATTTTAAATGTAATGAGACATCACTTTATAAATGACTTCTTAACTTAATCTAGCATATTAATTAAATGCATTAATTCTAACTTAAACTATAAATAGTGTAAGGAGTTTGTGACGTGCCGAAAAGTAAAAGTGCGAGTAACATGGGACGGAGGAAATATAATGTTTATCTGTCAATTTCACCCACCTAAAATAAAATGTCACACAACCGCTTCGAATCGAGTGAAAGTTTCAAACAACAATCACAAAATACACTATAAAACACCTACTGAGAACTAAATGGAAGGCAAAGCCACGAAACACTTCTAGAAATAAAAAGACAGAGAAGACGTAGGAGAATGGCAAATATCAAAATAAGAATGAAAAGAAGAAAGAGTTGGAACAAAGTTCAAAGCATAACATTTTGAAGGAATGAAAAAGTTAATTCTTCGTCTTCTCATTTCCCAATTTTCTCTTTTTTCGTCTTTCCTTGGGTCTCTCCATTCATTATGACTTTCCCTATATTATATTACGACAATGCTTCTAATTATTTACCCCTATTTCATCAAATTTCCCATGATAATTCAAAGGAAAAAAAGACCCAACACATGTACAAATTCAAAGGTCATGCTCATAATCAATAAAGGAAAATGAAATGTGACAAGAGAACATTTACTATCATTGTACAAATTAATTATGCAATTTTAGTCCTTTTTCGTTATAAGTAGTACTATACTTTTTTTCAGCCGGAAAATCCAGATATTTGGACGTTCTGCAATTCAGGGTACGTCTCAATTAACTTTGATGATTTTTTCTTAATTTTTTTTATTATAATTGATAAATAAATATTGAATCAATTAGAAAATTCCTTTTCAGGTGAAAAATTCACAAAAAATTTAACTTTGGTGATAAAAATCTTGAAAATAAAATCGTCAGGATATATGACATAAATTAAGAGATAATTGTAATTTAAATCACAAATCTAGTCAAGTTTTGGTCATTTTTATAAGCTTTTCAATTAGAAATATTGAATCAATTAAAAATTTCAAATTCAAAAAAAAAAAAATGGTGGTTAAAAACTTGGAAAACATATCGTCAAGATATGACATAAAATTAAGGAATAATAGTCATGTAAATCACGAAATCTGGTCAAATTCTGGTCATTCTTATAAGCTTTTTAAACGGAATATATCTTAAATCACGGATTTTAAATTTCCTTTTTGGGTCAAGAATTCATAGAAAGATTAAGTTTTGGTGATGGAAAATCTTGGAAAAGTCATCGTAATAGGACATGGAGTATAACTTATAAGGATGAAATTGAATCGAAGGGAAAGAAATTCCATCACATAAATTAGGAATATTTAAATTTCCTTTTTGGCTCAAGAATTCATAGAAAGATTAAGTTTTGGTGATGGAAAATCTTGGGAAAAGTCGTCGTAATAGGACATGGAGTATAACTTATAAGGATGAAATTGAATCGAAGGGGAAGAAAATTCCATCACATAAATTAGGAATATTTAAGGAAAAGCAGAAGTCAAATATTTCATTATTGTAAACTTGGTGCATTAGTTTCAATACAATGGTGGATCATGGCCATATGTGACCACAAATTTTAGAAATTAAATGTAAATGTGTATAAATGTTTTGCTTGTTGTTTTCATTCTATAGTCAAATGAATTAAATTTCTAATAAATGGTAGAGAGAATGGCAATAAATACAATTAAAACAATAAATACATAGGCTTGTTTTTTTTTTCACTTTAATCAGAATTCCAAACCAAACATGGATTTGTCATATAAAATAAATAGAAATGTCCATTTTGATTGGACTTTCTTCCTCCCTTCGACTATATAAATATTACTCCCTCCGTCCCAACTTAAGAGTCCTAACTAGTTAGGGCATGGATTTTAAGAAATATAAAGAAAAATAAGTTTAATAAGTTAATGAAATATGAGTCTCACTTATATATATTACTTTTATAATAAAATATGAGTGGAATAAGTTAGTGAAACATGACACCTACTTACCATTTATGGTAAAAGTAAAATATAACTCTTAAGTTGGAACAGACAGAAATGGCAAAGGACTTTTAAATTTAGACGGAGAGTGTATCATAAAATACACAATTCAAAAATTATCTTCTTGTTTTTCTATTAATAAATACTTATCTCGGAGATAGTGATTTTTCAACTCTCACGAAATGAAATCTATTCTACATGTATATACCATGATTACATTTGATGAATGTATAAATAACAGTATAATATTAAAAACATATATTATCGTGATTATTATTTTGAGGTGAACATATATCATGATTTGATAATAAAGGACTACACGAATTGTCTCTGTCCTAGCCTAATTCAATAAGAGAATTTTGTTATTGGTCACATATTAATTAATACTCCAAATTCCGAATTTCATTTCATTGAATTAGAAAATGAAAGATGAGAATTCAAGTATTAAATGTTTGTACCCTAAGATGCATTTATATTAATATTGATTGTATCTTGTTTCCACATTGGTGTCATGTGTAATTAAATTTGCATATCTTTTTACATCATTGTTCGCGCACATATCAAATATGAGCATTTATTATTCATTCTAATATTGATTGTATCTTGTTAGCATTTAATAATTTGACTATATAAAGTTGTTAATTTTGATGTTACAAAACATTCAATCCAAAAGGATGGTTAACATTAGTATAGGGAGAAGCTCATAATATTAACTATTAATAAAAAAAAAACAACGAATTTTGTGTGTAGAAAAATGCAAAAACAATTAAAAACAATTAAAAACAAGAAAAATGAAGAAAATAAACAACAATATATTAACGTTATCTGCTAATCTCATCCACCGAAGAAGTATGGCCTCATTAGCTCCAATTAAGCCGAATGAGAAGTTCTAAACAACAATTGTTAACATACGACAAAACACCCACCAATCAATCAAATTAAAACCAAAAAAGGCCCGCGGAAAAAAAGGCAACAGACTTACTTAAATGATCGGTAACCAAAAAAGCAAGAAACGGAGAATCCACAAATATCTGGTTTATAAAAACACTCATCCCTTTTGTAAAGAAATGCAGAGTCACATTGTTCACTTTGAATTACTACTTTGTTATTATTTAATTTTACTTTGAACTCCAATCATGTGTTGTAAAAGAATTTGTACAAAGACCTAGGGCTGTGGGGATCTGGTCATAAATCTTGATCTGTCACTCTGTCACACATGCTAAACATTATAAAGATTTTATAGTACAAATTTGTAGTCTCTCATTTGTAAGAAATGGGCACCCTTTTTGTTTATATATTCTATCAAGCAATACTAGCTTTATTTGTATGTCTTATATGTGGGAAGGGACATTACAAGAGTTCGTGAAAATTTGGATATTTAGGCTAATGACAAATGTATGATCAATTTGGGGTCCAAACTTTTTGTCTATGTACTTTCTCTTGTCTATCTTTTCCGTTTATAATTGGGTATTTAGGCTTTTAGATTTCACAATATTTTTTGAAATAAAAGAAATGGTTAGAGCTAAAAAATATACGCACAACAAAGTAGCAATACGAAATGAAACAATCTAAAACGCATCACAACTTGGAATTACCGAGAATACAAAATGCAAGATAAAAGACAACAAGACGTATACCAACAAAACAGCTAAGAACCAATGAATTTTACACAGAAAGGCTCCCGAACAACTCTAATTGAGAGGAAAAGTTTTAAGTATTGATCACAAAACACTCGACAAAATATCCTCATGGCAAGCAATCGAAAGACCAAGCAAATCAAATCGGTACTTGCAAACTTATTATTGGATTTTGGATTTTTCCTCAGCAGGAATAGAATAGAGAATAGGAAAGGTAGCAAAGACATAAGTCATTCCTACAATTATTCGGTAAGACGTTTTCTCTCTAGTTAATAGGTTAGAAACTCGAGTCACTACGGCCACAAACATAATAAAAAACCATTATACTATATGTTTTTGTAATTGTCTTTTAAAGGAATAAAGAAAAAAGAATAAAGTGGAATTTACCTTAATAGGCCAAAGTACATATGCAAATGAACAATCGAATATTTCATACCCTTTCACCGAACCCAAGATCTCCAAGACCTCTCCTTGGATACTACTTAGATACTTACTTTTAATATTATAACAACACATCCCTAAATAAACCTTCATAAATTTTAGCAAAATGCACATATTAAATATATCACTCAATGTCTATAGATTAGACATAGCACACGACAAAAAACAAAAAGAAAATTGAAGAAATACTACCCAATTAGTTAATTTAATCCGGGATACAATCTTGCAACCCGAACACCTCGGGTACTGAAATGTGAAGACGAAGTCTCCTCTCTCCACATTTTCTTTTCAAAACAAGACACCAAACTCTCTTCCTTTTCCTCTTAGTCTTTGCCATTCACACCCCCCCCCCCACCCCACCCCACCCCCCACCTTTGACACACCATACACCCTATATAAGAGCAAAGGACCATCCCTCTAAAGAGAGAAACAGAGCAAACTATCAATGGAGTTTGATCTTGAGAATCCATTGCCACATTCAAATGACATCTTCTCCTCATTATTCCTCATAGAGATTGATCACATGCCTTCCAAGAACTACATCCAATCCTTAATCTCATCGAGCTCGTATCTCTCCGTCCGCCTCCAAATCGCCTCCTCGATCCTCCATATCTCCCGACATTCCGATCCCTTCCTCCCCTACCTCGCTGTCAACTACATGGATCGCTTCCTCTCCGCCCACCCCATTCCGGTAACCTCCTCCTCCGTCTCTTCGTTAAAGTTTTAACTTCCATTTGATGAAACTAAGGCCGTCTTATCGCAGGATAAGAAGCCGTGGATCTTCAGATTAGTGGCGGTTTCCTGCATTTCATTAGCACTCAAAATGAGGAAAACAGAGAAAACAGAGTACTCTGTTTTCGATCTCATGGTAATTAATTCTGCAGCTTTATTCATCGAATTCAGTGTTTTTTAATTTTAATTTTGATTTTTATTAATTGGGGATGAAATAGAATGATGGAGGTTTGATGTTCGATTCTCTTACGATCGAGAGAATGGAGATGCTGATCCTCGGGGCTCTGAAATGGCGGATGCGTTCCGTCAGTCCCTTTTCGTTTCTCGGTTACTTCGTCTCGTTTTTCGACTCCGGCGACGAGGAATCGGTTCAGGCTTTGAGAAACAGGGGAACTCAGATTATCTTGAAATCTCAGAGTGGTTGGTGTCAGTCAGTTTTATTTAATACATAGTTGTTTTTTATAATGATTTTTGTCTTTTTTAATTATGTTTTTCTAATGATTTTTGTCTTTTTTTAATTATGATATGTTACCGTAGAGATTAAATTACTCGAGTTCAAGCCGTCGATCATCTCCGCCTCGGCCCTTCTCTTGGCATCTCGCGAGTTTTTCCCGACAAGGTTTGAACCGTCCCGTGACTCCATCTGCGGCTGCATTTATGTGATTAAGGTCCGAAACTCGAGTTCTAAGCTTTGTGTTTTTTTTTTTAACTTTGATTGAGGATAAAATTGTAATTTTACAACGTAAGTTTGGGAAAAAAGGAGAAAAATGCTACAAATGGGGCGGCCCTGGCGCTTTCGGCCGACCCTAAGGGAAAATTAGGCCCGACTTAAATCCGTGGATGTTTATAATGTTGTTAATTAGTATACTTTGTGGCAGGAGGAATTGCAGCATTGTTATGATGTGATGGCGGAGGCGGAGGCCGGGTGCGAGGTGGCCTCAACGTTCGTGTCGGAGTCATTAACTCCGCCCAATGTGCTCGACTTCAGCTGCTCGATCTCGGAGACGGATAGCAATCAAATGAGTGAGGGAGTGATTGAGAATTCCGCCACTAATAAATCGACTCAGCTTTCTCAAGGGGAATTCAGTGACTAGTAGAGTACATTTGATGAGAAAGGGACATCAGCTCTGGCCACTAAAAAGTGTGGAAAAAAGGGCAGGGGTATTTTTGTCTTTTCACATCCCGGTGCGAATGGCCGGGTTCCGGCGGTGTCGGTATGTCTCCGCTGGTTTCTGATTTGAATGATGAATTTTTTACGTGTTGGAACAATGTTTTTTTGGTGAATCGACTGACTTAATTAGTGCGATGATTGCTTTTTCAAATTTTGTACGCAGAGACATTGCATCTTTGGATTTAGTACACAAATATCTTTGATAGTAATAAAATCAAAATTGAATCTTTTATAACGGACATAAAAGTAGAAAATATAATGGTAGATTTTTCCTTGGTAAGGAGAATTTACAGTTTTTCCAAATCAACTAAAATATTGAAGAATAAGATATGATTATATATTAAAATTTGTGGCTGTGAAATCTTTGAAATCATGCTCTGACTTAAATCCATAATTATTTAATGTAATATTAAACGGTCCAATTTTTTTAAATATCTATATGAGTCATAAAATTAAAAATGCATGGTAAAATCGACCAACATTAGCATGTGACATAAAGTTAGAAAATAAAAGATATATACGAAAATTGTATCTTTGGATTCTCTCCCAATTAATTAAAGAAACGTTCTAGATTGGGGCTACGATAATACCGTTGGAACTGGAAATAAACTAAAATAGTTTTAAATCCTCAATTTTTTAAAGAACAATATAAGAATTTCCTAATGAATTATGGAGTATTAAATGTTTTAGAATTAATTGTATTTACTAACTACATAGTCAAGGGGCACTATAATCTCCTTCTTAAACTCAAACGCACATACTGAAAGCATGAAGTTGGGTTATTGTAAAAATTATACTCTTTTGATAAAATTTGTTCAATTAAAATTCATATTTGTTGAATAAAAATACATTCAAAGTAATGTCAATCTAGTGATAATTTAAACAATAATAAACATAAAGGGGAAAAAGCAACACAAAAGCGAGCAATGAATGAAAACCAAATAACAAACAACATTAGTGACTTACGATTCTTAGTTGACACGGTAGTAATATCACGCATAATATCAGATCTGCTTATCTCACAGCATGCAGCATATCTTAACAACGGATGACTGATAACCACAAATACTGAAAAATAGAAAAGCCACGAGATGACACACTCTCCTGTGCGCGTCACGTCACCTACTACACAGTTCCAACACAACTTTAAAATTTTATTTAATACTACTTAATCACTTTAATTAATGTTACAAATTAATATCATAAAGTTTGTTTCACCAAAATTTTTGTCTATAATGATAAAAACTGATTAAACCAAAGTTCTCTTTAAATACAGTAATTAATACTCACATCTTAAAAAGGAAGGTTAAAGTAATTGACAGTTTCATTGGAATGTAAAAGCATTGGTCAAATGAGTAGGTCATAATCTGCAGTTTTTGCATTCAAATTTTTACATTATGATCTCATTATTTGTTTTTTGGTAAGTAATCCAAACAATTATGAGATGGTCCCAAAAAATAAGAACTGAAATTTCATTGTCACATGAATTATGTACCAACATTTGATATCTCTATAGTCAGTAGGTGACAATTACCTTACAATCACAAACATAAATTTGGACCACCATTTTAAAATACATATTGCCATATTCTACAGAATTTCACTGTTGTAACTTGTAACTTTATATTAAAAAAATAAATGCTTCTTAAATGATTGAAACTATGTGTGTCAGTCTTTATCTGTGTCCAAATTTAACAATTAATTTGTTCTGCAATAGTCAAAGTGGACAGTATTGGAATTTCAAACTAGAAACTTTATATAGCTATTATATTTGATAATCATTTCTCATATATATAAAGAGGTAAGTAACATATACAATTCTTGACAATGAAGGTTTTTTGGTTTTAGAAATCAAAAATGGAAACATATAGAGTAAATATAACAACTATAATGTTGGATTCATTATAGAACTTTATTAAGTAGTAATACTTAATTGGATGATTTCATCATATTTGGGTACATAGATTCCTTAAACTTTAAATATTAGTAAATGATAATTTGGAAATAATATACTTTAATAATGTTAGTTCTTATGATGAATAGTAGTATAACAGAAAAATATTTGAATCCGATTAGGATTGAATAGTTTGGGTTCAATTTATGTGACAGTCTACTTCTTCAAAAAAATTTATTTATTTGGGCCTATAAGTTGAAAATTTAACAGCCCAGTTTTTGGTAGTATAATGTTATTGATTTGATTCATTTGATGATTTTAAAAAATGGCTTCGTGGGCCAATCAATAATGACGAATCAAATCTAGGAAAAAAAACCCTTAGAATCAGATATAATGAAGAAGATTATGCTAAAGTTGAATTATGTAATTAATTAGCAAATCAGAAGCTAATGTATCGGTTTATAACTTTACAAGATGCAATTATTTAATACTCATTTTGGTTTAATTAATTATGTAACACATGCATGAACCCTCGTGGTTGCCGGCTAGTTTCAATGAACTAACCTGGTCAAATTTCATTCATTCTAGCTACAATATTTAATTACATAGTTTTCAATCATATAATAAATTCTACTATTGTTTCATCATAACTAACTGTTTCGACTAATTAATTACCAAAAAACTCTCTTATAACAACAAGTCAAGAATCTAGCTAGTTGATTATCATCACTTGATTAGCATTTTTATTTCTCTTAAGGAAATCACTTGATCCCGAGATTAAATTAATTTGAGATTACCGGAGATTAATTTTTCACGAGGGGCGACCAAGAGAAATCTATCATCTATGAGTAATTGTCACGTGATTAAATATAGTCTCATCGATGGAAAGACTCAAAAACTTCGTACAAAAGCTAGTACAACCGCAGCAATTAAGCGAGGGTTCCTGAATCCTTGTATACCTCGCTTTATGCTTTGTCGCTAGTATGTTGCTCACATGTTATTTATCGTCGAGGCAATGTGTGGTTTTCTTCTTGGTGTTGTTTGTGTTATCACATGTTATCTTTTGCTATCTTCTATATGGAGTGCCCTTCGTAGTGTATTTGTTGCGTGCAACATTCCGTTCCTTTCTTTTTCTCTGCGATCGGGTGTGAGCTCGTCCCCCTTCTTGAGGCATTTTTTCTATTATAAAAAAGTACAAATTCATATTTACTTAATCGAACAGGATACTAAAGGCTGAAATCTTATATAATTCACCAAACCGAATACCAACATACATGATTAACTGAAATCTTATATAATTCACCAAACCGAATACCAACATACATGATTATCAAACATACATTAATGGTATGCAAACATTATTTATATACACAACTATATTATTCACTAGCTACAACAAGCCCTAATAGGTTGGTAGCAAATGCGCTCTGAGTAAACCTCGCTCCTCGTCTACTACCAAAAACGCGCACTGAATAAACCTTGCTATTACCAAAAACGCGCATTATATGAACCTCGCTCCTCCTCTGCTACCAAAAGAGACTCGTCTCGTAGTCAAAATACTGAAGGAGGGGATCATAAGTAAGCAACAAACCCTCTTCCTCCACAGGAGGATTAGCATTATAACTATAACTACTACTCTCACTCTCCGAATTCGAAGACTCATTCCAGAAGCTTCCGTAGGATGACCCGGAGCACGATAGCTCGCTGTACCGCAGCTCAGGATAGTCGAACTCCAACACCTCCTCATTAAACACGTGCGCCGCCAAACCCTCGTTTTGAGCAACATCATCCTTGAGCATTTCCGACAGCATCAAATCAAGCTCTTCTTGTGATGAATTTGTAGAGAAAGAAGCATCATCGAATGGTAGTGAGAGATCTTGAGATGTAGAGAGAGAAGTAGCTTCCGAGGAATCTGTTTTTTCTGTGAAAGAAATTGTATTATTTATAGGCTTTGCTGAGTGATTTGGCTTGCGCCGTCTCTCGACACGTGTGTGCCAGAAGTTCTTGATCTCGTTGTCAGTCCTTCCCGGCAGCTTTTCAGCAATAGCAGACCACCTGTTTTATTGCAAGAGTTAGTTTGAGTAATTGTTCAGACGAAGCACATTTTAGTTGGTAAGACGCGAAATTCGGGAACAATTCTTACTTGTTTCCGAGTTCAGCGTGTAATTTGATAACGATTTGTCGTTCTTCTTTGCTGAAATTGCCTCTTTTGACCCCGGGTTTCAAGTAATTCACCCATCTCAGTCTGCAGCTCTTCCCGCATCTCTTTAGTCCTAAAATCAAGAAAAATTATGTTAATTACATAAAATACTAATAGTACAATTTTGTACATATACTTAAAAATGAAGTAGATTCTCTTAACACCAGGCACAAATTTCAAGAATTCAAGTGAAGGTCGCGACTAGATCACTTCAATTCACTTATTATAACAAGTCAAGTCGAGTGATTGATCAAATCAACTTTGCATCTTGTCTAGTAGATGTTTCCAGATCGAATGTTGATCTGACAGCATCTTAAATTTTGTCTTCGTAGATGCTGTCAGATTAGACAATGCTGATATGGCTGCATCTCTATGTGTGTAAACGATCGTGATTATTTATTAACTCACCGGCATATTTGGGGAGCAATCTCCAATTCCAATGGCCATATCTTTGTATGTAAGATCTCAATTTTTCGTCTTCGTCTTCGCTCCAAGCACCCTTCTTCATTCCATTGCTGTCGATTGAAGGTGGCCTCACCATCTTTTTTTTTTGTTCTTTGATTATCCTTGTGTGTGTGTGTGTGTTTTCTTTGAGTTTTTGTTGCTGATTTAGTTTGTTAAATTTGAGTGATGTGTGAGGAAGGAAGCTCAGTGTTTATATAGAGAGGAGAGAGAGGACAAAAGGTTGTACCCTGTGAAAGTGTTGACGTAGGAAACAACGTAGGAAGATGGAATTTCAGATATTTAAATGAAAAACACGATGATAATTTGAGTAAAGAAATATCAAGAGATAATTTTTGTGTGTGTTGTGTGGGGATAAGGATGTTACGTATGTCGCTGTCATAACTTTATGAAATAGGAATTTTGGTAAATTTTGTTTTGGGAATTATGAGTTGACAAAAATAACCTTGAATATGTTGCTTCGATGAATGTACTATTATTGAAATTCAAATACTATTTCATTGAAAATTATTTTGTAATGATTTTAGTATGTTTTTCTTTTCTTTTGTGAGACAATTAAGCTAAAATTTAGACATTTTAAGTTTAACGGTCATATCAATTTTGTTGTTTGATGTCTATGTATTGTCAAGTGTAGAAAATTAGTTAACATTAAATGAAGACTTACAAATAGCGAACTTGAAAAGTTCCTAAATAACTTCTAATTTTAAAATTGTATGAATGTCTAAATCTTATTTACAATTTAAAATTGATGAGTTTAACTTATTAATTTTAATTCGATTTATCCATTTTAAAGACTTGAATCTAAAATATTTAACCTAACCTCAAGATTTAAACTTAAAATTGCAATTTCTTGTTTGCCCGTTATTCTTATTAATTGAAATATGTAAAGTAGTATCATATCAATGTAAACAGAGGTGGACCCATGTGCAATGGGGTAGGGCCAAAGCCCTTAATAAAAAAAATTAACCTTTTTTCTTTAGTAAATTTTTAAATTTTATCTAAATTTAATACAAATTATTATGTAAAATTTCTTATAAATAATCTAAAACACTCAAAAATATATTTTAAAACAAAATTTATGTATTACAGCCCTTATCGTTAGCTATTTCTGTATCCGCCCCTAAATTTAAATATTTTGTATTCATGAGAATACTAAGTGCAATAGTAATTTATGAGATTCATACCTTCCATAATTGAAACAATTACTAAGTGCAATAGTAATTTCTACTTGTATATATATAGACAAGCACGTATTAAAATGGGGAAGCTTAATAATTTGTTATGGAATTAAAAATAAGTCACCCCTATAGTTTCAGGAGTCAATGGATATCGATTAAATAATCAATATTTTAAAAAAAGTTTTCTGAGAGAGGAAATATTTTCACAAATTAGTAAAAAGCAAATCTTTTGAAATTTTGACGTAAATATTTCTCATTACTTTACTCGAGTACTAAAGGGGGTCCATGTCTCCTTATCATAGTGTAATACTTTATCAAACATTATATTCATGGATTAGAAAACAAAAATCAAACATCTAGACACCGAATCAAATTAATACTCCATTAATTACTGTTGTCCTTATTGTTATTAAGGTTCTACAAAATTTGGCCACACTTTTAGTGTCACGTTAATATCTTAAACCTTACCACAAAAGCTAAATTACAACAAAAATTGAATTAGACATTTAGGTATTTTTCGATTTCCTAAATAAAATAATACCAAGATATAATCTAAGATTGAGTTGTGAGATAATTTTAGTCATAGGGATAGCTATGACTAATTATGTCATGATTATCTGTGGGATTGAATTCCAAGACCCAAATATATTACATATTTAATCAGTGATATAATCTTGCAAACCAAACACCCTCTTACTATTTAAGGTTCTACAAAGAACAATGATGTAAAGAATCGACTATGAATGAGAAAAACATAAAAGAAGGCCAAGTAAAGAAATATTTCATGCCATCTTCAGGTAAAAAAAGTCGATGGATGTTGATAAGTTATCAATTTCATAGAAGATGAAAGAAACAAGCAACACCTAATTCAATATAAACATAAAAACATATATGGACCACGGACATGTAAAGTCACTAGTCACTATACACTCCAATTTCTTCCAATGACTTTCAAGTGTGAAATTTTGAAGATTCGATTTATGAGTTTCTAATTGTTTGACATAACACGTAGCAAAAAAAAAATTTGTTTGTGCAATGGACGTTGATCTTATTGTAGAGTGGTTGATGCTCGAAGTCAAAGGTTTCAGATTTGATTGCACTGACATGGCCAATAAAACTTCTATTTATTTATCCATAGGAAAATCATTTATCAAATATTTTTCAGGCTTCATATAGTTTCAAATTGTATATTCTCTAAATTCAAATTTTCAGAACGATTCGAAAAGTCGTTTATCAAAAAATTTCAAGATATATACTCTAAATTCAATTTTTCAACTTGGTTCAAATTTGTATTTTTTAAATTTTCATATTATCACGCACTATGCAAAAATCAGATTCGAAATCTAATTTTGACATGTATCTCAAATCCGAACATAAATCTAAACCAATAATATTTTTGTGACACATAATTTTTCTGAGAAGATAATGTTTTTCCGGACTCATTGGACATAGACACATTCATCACAAAAATTAGATACATAACTATTGGCACATAAATAAATTAAATGGTGAAAATTGACACATATAATACAATTTGTGAAAGCAACAAAAAACAATAAATATGAAATGTACGAAGCGTGTGAACACGTGAATAAAAAAGAGTGTTCACATCTTCATAATAATAGACTAGACATATTTTCTTCGTTGACTATTTGAAATCACATGTGCGATAACTACTTAATTAATTTATTTAATTGTGAATAGAAAAATAAGCCCCACGCGTATATCTAGATTCAATGAATACACAATTTCGACAACGTAAGAATTAACATTTATAGCATCATCTACGATATTATATCATATGTATACTATGTACTAGGAGTATATGTCATGTCACCTAGTATTTAACATTAACACGACCGAGCAATGGCAAACCACTAATTCATCACTTTTTATATATTTCTTTTAGAAATAATAGTAATTTAAGTTACAAAGTTTGTTTGAATCCTTGTATGTCCATGAACTCTGAAATTGGAATATTAAATCGTAAAGTTTCAATTTGTCTCAATTGTTCTACGCATGCACAAATTGACGTTTTTCTGTGATGTTACAGACGACAATATTTTAATGAAATAAGAAGAAAAATGAGAAAATTAAAGGAATATAAAAGAGAAAAATACTTATATTATTTCATAAATACGTCATTTTGAATTTCATTAAAAGATGACATTTTGTGCATAGATAAGACTATTAAGAAAACTTAAATTTTGTGATTTACTATTCCAATTTCAATGTTTATGTGGTAAACCAGAATTTGACCAAACTTTGTGATTTATATGACTATCAACCATTTATTTTATTGTGAGATTTTAAAATTAAAATAAAATTACATTCTTAAAATTTACTACATAATTAAATTTAATAAACTACATAATAGATAAAAAATAACATATCACATAATCATACTTTGCATCCAAGTTGGCCGACAAAGCTTTTGTGTTTTTCTCGTTGGGTCTCAGTCATCCTCGGCGTGTCTTTGGACAATATTTTGTAGTGTAAGTTCACCATAAGTACCTCCATTGGTTCGTTGCCATCGTCACCTTTTTCTTCACCTCCTACTTTGTAACAAACTCGACTCTATACTGAAATTCGTAGTTGTTCGGTGTCTCACCTATTTGTTATAGACAAAGTATAAAATAAAAATTATTTTCTGTCATTAAATCGTGAATATCTACCATGAATTCATGATTCAAGATTCAAATTTGGTAAAATGAACAATTTTTTTTTTAATTCACCATTTTTCACAAAATAAATCCGTAATATTTCATCCGTAAGTATTAATTTATAATTCATGCTCTGTTTTATGGTGTAGTATATGCCAATATAATCAAAATTGTTTTGAATTATACTGTTTGAATTCTTTAATCATGTGTAACTACTTAAATACGATTATGCTCCACCAAGTCACTCAAAATTATTCTATTTCACTAAAAATTCATTCAATTCAAAAAGTTTTTCTCCATCTTTGACTAGTCCCTTTTCCGGTCTATGTGAGGTTAATGTTAATTAAATAATTTTAATAATATTTTACGTAATATTAGTGATTAGGATTGTCTCATGTCCACATGTATGGGGTAAAGTGATGTTAGCCATTACACGACAATTACAAAATCATTGTAGCCTTTTTTATTAGGATAAAAACGTGTGGTTTTTAGAATCCTTCATGGAAAGTGCCATTTGAAATATGTTTGACCAGGAAAGAATAGATTTTGTGTTTTTTCATCAATTTGTAAGTTTTTCATATATTTTGCCAAATTTATCTTCAGTATCTTCCAATAGTTGCAGGTTCATCTTGAATTCTTATCCAATGGTATATATATTTGTGTATTGATGTGAGATTTTACCACTCACTTAAGCTGGATTATTTTTTTAGATTTAATTTTTTATAATATATTAAATAAAACAGAGTTAAATTGTTGAGAATTATTAAATAAAAACAATTGATTTATTTTAATTAGAATTTATTTATTATGTACTCCCTCCGTCCCAGTTTAGGAGTTAGAATTAGTTATGACACGAGTTTTAAGAAATTGATGGAGTGTGTAATAAATGAAGTGAGATGGTGGAGTGTGTAATAAACAAAGTGAGTTGGTGGAAAGTGAGATGATTTGAATTTTTGGTTTTTCATTTTTTTTTTTGGTTTATTTTTGTGTAGATAATGACATTTAGACGTAATTTTGATGAATAATGGGGTAAAATTTTATGTCCAAATGTGGAAGATTCTAAATATAACTCTTAAACTGAGACGGACTTTTATGGTAAAATGTGACTCTTAAACTAAGACGGAGGGAGTAGTACTTATTTACTAATTTTTCTTGGTGGTGTCCCATTTTTTGGCTCCTATTTTTCTTTTATTTCGTGTCCACAAATGGAAGAAATAATTTATCTACATTTATAGGCAAAACATTTCAAAATTATCGTCGTATTATAGGGGGAAAAAATTTAATCCAAACAATCAGAAACAAATCGATCTATATTTCGCTTCGATTTAGTTGATATTTGGATTTCAGATATTTTGATCACTCAATCCACTTCAAATATTTGTGGTAGTATTTTTTTTATTTTTGAAAGAATTTATTTGCAATAAATTTAGAAAGCAACAAAGCAAACGCGGGACCAGCGTAAACAAACTTCAACTAATTAATAAAATCAAAAACGCGTTGGAAAATAAGGATTTCACACTCAACTGTATTTGTACTAACATAATTAATTTTGAATTTGAGTGATTGACCACGATAGTACATAATATTGTAGTAATTCACTTTTGCCTGCTTTTTATTTTAATTTTGGATGAAATAAATAGAGTTAATATTTTGAAAAGGAAAAATAAAAATTGGATTGTGATTAAAATTTTTGCTACTTACTTTTAAGGACCAATTGCCAAAAAAATATGAACTTGTCAAATTATTATTCTGTCTCACAATTTAAAAATAATTGATTTTTATTAATGTAGCAGTGTTCATAAATATTCACAAGTCTGATATGAAACTAATATCTGAATTTTTATATTTATAATCTTTATTAATTTGACAACATACTAATTAATTAATTATATAAATATTTAATTAGTCGCATTATCAATTTGAGAAATGTGTATATTGTATACTTTCTTTATTCCTTCATATAGAGTTAGAATCATTTTTCTATTTTGGAAAGTTCTATCATAATTGAGTCATTTATATAAATAGTACTCCTTCTATCCTTCTATCCCACAATAAGAGTCATATTTTTTAATTTTGGTTCGTCCCATAATAAAATTCATATTTTGTTATTTTGGTTAGTCCCATAATAAGAGTCACATTTCTATTTTACCATAAATGATAAGTATGTCCAACATTTCACTAACTCACTAACTCACATTTTATTATAAAATCAATACAAAAAAGTGAACCTCATATTCCAGTAACTTTTACAAATCACTATTCTTTAGGGCATTCACAATAAGAGCCTATCTCTGGAGCTCATCTCAGAGCTTATCTCCATTTTTTCATACCACGTCAGCAGACTCATCCCAGAGCCTATCTCCATGCAATAAGAGTCCATCCCAAATTCTATCTCAGAGCCCATCTCATTTCCATATCATCACTATTTTATATTTTTTACTTTTAATTTAGTTTGAAATAAAATGATATAAAATAATAAGAAATAAAGATAACTCAATAAAAAACAAATTTCGTTAAAAAAAATCCTACATTTAAAAAAAATTATGGAAAAAAACAAACAAAAATATTGAAAATATTGTGACTAGAGAGAAGTAAAATGTACAGTAAGATAAAATAAAATGGGATGAATGTGAATAATTAGTGGGAAATAGAGCATATATATATGGGATAAAAATAAATAAAAACAAAACCCAAAAAAAAATTAGGAGATCGGCTTAGCCGATCTATCGGTCTTTGGGGAGGTGCCCATGAGAGTGGCCATCGACACTTGCTTAGAGGGCCGATTGTTTTTTTTTTTGGGGGGGGGGGGGGCACATAAGAGTGGTCATCTTCCCTTGCCCCACAATAGAGGGCCGTTTTTTTTTTTTGGGGGGGGGGGGGGGTGATAGGCCTTTGCTATCGGCCTCCATTTGCCAATGCTTTACATTTCTTGGAGCGTATGCTCACATCAAATATAACTCCTATTATGGAACGGAGGAAGTAATAATAAATATATTTTTTCACTCTTACTTTACCCTCTCTTACTTTATTCACTCTACTTTACTTTCTACTGTATATTGTCTCACTACTTCTTTTTTCTCTCTTACTTTTTATCTATCTACTTAACACACTAAATTAAATATTTATTTCTTAAACTCCGTGCTGAAAAGTTCTACGTCAATTACGAAGGAACGAAGGGAATATATAGAATATCTAAATATTTCGTTGTGTGCTAACTGAGAATAGTGAATGAAATTGTGTAATGGACTAAAATTAACCAAACTTTTTCATTATTTAAAATGCGTGGTTATGAAAAGTTTGAATTAAACGACTGCAAGCTCATTATTTGGATATAAAATTAAAGTTTAATTATCATTTTATAACATCAATTTAAATGAATGGATGGATAGGATCACTGTTTGAAATAGCTATTGTACTAGAAAAGTAGAAATATTAGGAGTAATAAATTGCTACCCCTAATAATTGATGATTACGTCACCAAAGCAAACGTCACTTATCTACGAAAGCACACAATAATATTTTAAGTAGAATTGTAATAAAATAAGACAGCTCTCCGTGTGTTTGAATTTTCAACTGCCCCGGCCCTACTTATTATTATATTATTCACTATTTTCCATTTTATATCTATCTACTAGACATGACAAAATTTTGTAAAACCATTCAAAATTTCAAACATTTTTAACCTATCCCCATAAATTCCTATCAAATAAATAGACCCCAAATTAAATACTCCTCGACAAAATAAGATCATTATAATTAAATTAACAATCGAACTCAGCATATAACTGGTAAAATACCTTTCAATCTCAAAAAGTTATTAATAGTAAAACAATAAAAAAAAATAGTTTAGACGAGTACAGAGACGGAACCAAAAATTTAAAAAAAGTCGGGACTAAAAATGAAAGCGTATCACAATGTTCTCGTCTAAAGTTGCCTGAGAGAGTAATAAAACTATCTCCATTTCCAATAATTAATCTCTACTCTTTTCATAATATATAGCAGTCAACATTTATGTATATACTTGGTTGCATTTAATGTTTATTACATATTACTCCTTAAACCAAAACAACCATAAAATTGTATATTCAAGAATCAAGTTGCATAGTTTTGAATTTCTTCTAAACGTGACAAATTTATCTTAATCATATCATCCTTGTCAATTGCGATTATCTACAAATTAATTGTGCAATCACATCATCCCTATTTGAACAACGTGGATAACATGTGTTTTTACTAGTCTTCTAGGGTGAAAAAATTAAATTGATTTGATTCTAGTTTCAGTCAAACTTTTCTATCTTCTTGGAACCTAGCTATAGAAATCATACCAAAAATGATCATCCATGTTCCAATGTTCATTTTTGTGTGTTATAGTATGTTGTGTTTTCCATCATCTTCCTATTTCACCAAGAATTCAACACGTTTTATTTTGACACTTTATTTCGCCCTATATGAAGACTAGTTTGAGTTAATAGTGTCACTTATATAGTTACATTGTTATGTACGAAGATTCCATTGTACATCCTTGGTAGCTTTAACCTTTTCTCGTTTTACCATTTTTGTATGTCCCCAAATAGTTTATTATTAGTTTCTTACTATATTTTATCCACACTATGATAAATGTGAGCCTTCTTTCCCCCTATTTTGCACACGTAATACTCCCTCCGTCCCGAATAATTCAGGTCACTTTGACCGGACACGAGTTTTAAGAATTGTAATGAAAAGTGTGTTGAAAAAATTAGTGGAATGTGGGTCCTACATTTATATATTAGTTTTATAATAAAATGTGAGTAGGAATGAGTTAGTGGAATATGAGGTCCACTACCAAAAATGGTAAAAGTGAAGTGGGACAAATTATATGGGACGGACCGAAATGAAAAACTGGGATGAATTATCTGGATCCGTCCCAGATAATTTGGGACACTTTGACCAATACGGGTTTTAAGAAATCTAATGGAAAGTGAGTTGAAAAAGTTAGTGGGACGTGGGTCCTACTTTTAAAGTATTAGTTTTATGGGGTCCACTACTATAAAAATGGTAAAAGTGAAGTGGGACAAATTATATGGGACGGCCCGAAATGAAATATTGGGTCGAATTATCTGGGACGGAGGGAGTACTAAAACGCTTCCCATTTTGTTAATTTTAGTATGTCCCTCAAACATTTCGGTATTCCATTTATTTTTACGTTGGCACAAACGGATGTACCATTAACTTCTTATATTGTACTACCCACACTAATAAATGTGAGCTTCATTACAATTACCTACATCTCGTTAAAATCCGAATAGCTTTGAAGAGTATTAAGGTAGTATATACAACGCTAATCTATTGGTTTGAGCAATTAATCGATCAAAAATATTGAAGAAAAATGTAATCCAACTTTTAAAGGCCGAATTATTTGCAAAAGATTCATTAATGATTATTTTTTCTTTCTTTTGAGAGAATACAAGAATAAAATCGTACTTAACCTAAGGAGGGTAAAATCCATGCTTTATTAAACGATAGGATCATTAGTATGGTCATGTCATTACTATTTTAATCTAGTAATGAAAATTGTAAAACTAACACTATTTTATTTGCCTAATTGAGAACTAATTACACTAGTTTCCACTAACAAAATCTTCTTTAGAAAAACTTCAAAATTCTATAATTGCTATATTCATATATAACCCTTGTTACAAAAACATCAAAATTCTCACATGAAGCATTCTCAAAGTATTTACCATACATATATTCATAGTATATAACTGAATTAAATTACAACAATTTGGAAATTAAATAAGAACACCAATATAACTAATTAGTATGCATAGGAACAAAATATCATCCTACTAAAACTCCTAACAAAATTTTCAATACATAACAAAACACATAAAATCACGAAATTAAGACAACAATATCATATCATATCATTATTCCAAATCATATATTACAACAAAAACACAACCTCAAGATTCGGATAAGCAACTTATTCAGGTATACTTCAAACACAACTCTATTACATATGATATTAGACGATTGTTGCTCATATATATATAAATCTAGCTAGCTCAATTATATTTCTATTTCCCATAATACTCACCACCAAAATTCCTGTTGTTGAAGCAGTCTTGTTCAATTGCAGCACTCAAACTCCAAGAACCAATTTCATAATCTGAGGGATCACGAAGTAGATCCATCACATTTCCATCCTGTCCATAACACTCTAGCCCAACAATGTTGTAACGATTGAAATCCGAATCCGCATTCGACTCAAACACACCGATGTTTTCTGCAGGTGTGTTTTGATTCGGACAAGTTGTTATGGTGCTAGAATTGCTGTCTGAAGACCGCGTCGAGGCGCCCTTGAGGCGAGCCCGGCGCTTTTGTATGTGCGCGTGCCAGTAGTTCTTGATGTCGTTGTCAGTCCTACCGGGAAAGTGTGCAGCAATGGATGACCATCTATGTTATAATTAAATAATTAGATAAAATTTTTTTATAAAATTGTTATCTTTTTTCTAATCTAAATAAAATGATATGTAGTGATTAATTCATACTTGTTTCCGACTTGATTGTGGAGTTGGATGATGAGATGCTCTTCTTCTTGGGTGAAGTTGCCACGTCGGATACCAGGCCTCAAATAATTCACCCAACGCAGTCTGCAACTCTTCCCACACCTCTTCAACCCTAAATTAAATAAATCACATATCTGTTAATTAATTAATTAATTAATGTAAGTCACTAAAAATAAGAGGTATATGCATATGCAAATTAATGGATCAAAACTAGCCGAGCTTGTGATCATGGAATCATTAAGTAAAAATCACCACTCGTTAGGATCTGACCATGAAGCGCAACTGATTTGGTAAGATCATTTCAAACTAATACGAAATAATAACATGAAATCTTTAGTAATAAAAGAGACACATGAATTGTTTACCAAATTACAACAAGAGAGCATATATATAATGAACACTAATCATAAACCAAATAGCAATCGGGATCTTCAAATATATATTGTACGGAAGCTCAAACTACGTCCCCGAACTAATAGGTCAATGATTAATGAATACAATTGCAATGATTTCCTTTCAGGCTCCGTACTCTAACACGAACTAATAAGCCAATGATTTGAGTGGCCTAATATGTGTGAATTTGAACAAATCGAAAATCTTGGCACACGGATGAGTGAATTAATAATAAATTACTTTCACTAAGCCCTAAACAAGAAAATCACCTATCCAAGTAGTAAAGATTTGACCTTTTCGAACTCAGATCTCTAACTCACAAGAAGCGCGGGAAACAAAGAACAAGGGTTTCCATAAATAACTAGGGTTATGAATATTCTTGAATTCAATTAAAGACCTGATCTAAAAGGGAAATCGATCAGTTGACTTGGTAGTTAATTTTGCTTCTACATGAAGCTCTAATCGGAGAAATCGGGATTACCGGCAAATGAAGGCAGCAGCCGCCAGTTGAGGTGTCCGAATCGACTAATATGATCCCTCAATTTGTTGTCCTCTTCTTCATCCCAAACCCCTCTTTTGATTCCATTTCTATCAACGAAAGCTGGCCTCACCATCTCTCTCACTCACTCACTCTCTCTCTTTTACCAAAGTGTGGAATCCACTTCACTTCAGTCCTATTTAAGAGTGGTGGTAAGAAGTGGGAGAGAAGAAAGTTTAATTGGTAGTCAAGTACAAAACCGTGTTTGAGGATAAAGAATAGTAAATTTCTGTCTACATTAGAAGTTACATCGAAGCCTTAATTTTTGGATTATTATACTAAGTGAAAAGTATATAGGGAAGCAAGAAAAACTTGACCTGATTCATTAATATTAAGTCTAGCCGCCAATTAAGTCCTAACTTATGGCACTAATATATGAATATGAGCAACAATTTCATTTGGAAATTTACCATAAATTAAACTAGTGTGGCTTAATTAACGTATAACATGCGAGTTCATTATTGATATATTTACACGTGAGTTGTCCTACATACAAAATGTGTAGTATAAAGATTTCAATAGGAGTCTCGGGCAATATTTTTCATGCAATCCGGCCCTCGATGAAACTTTACTAGAATTCCGTTTGATCTGTCATTCACATATCGTATCGTATCTGTGATTCAATGAATGAAATTATAACCTGTAAAATCAAACATTATTCATATCCTACTAAATTAGTTATACAACATTCTTAATCAATGCAAAGATTGAATGTTGACGGACCTTTAATTTGTCATTTTTATGCCATAACTAATTCGAAGAAGCATTTTAACGCGGCAGGAACATAATTATGCACACGTGTGCTAATTATTTTGATTAATTTATCCACTAAACAAATGTATATAAGTATTGCCCAAGTAACATAATAGTATAATTATAGTATGCACGAAGCAAGTCACCATCAATGATGTAGTAACATTAACTCCCCTTGTTCTTGATTACAAGATACATTGAATCCCAATCTTAACTAATCAAATCGAATAAGTTAATGGCAAGGCACAAAATTATATATTCTCTTTCATTAGTTTGTCTTGAATTACTAGTAACTTTGTTTATAGAGTTTTCTATTTCTTGCTATTTTAAGCCATACGACCATTCGTCTTGAATTATACACTTTGAAATTATTTTAAATATTTATTACGCTACTAATTGAAGATGTGTGCATAGATTCTCCAAAAACTACATTTGCTAATTATTTCTGCATGATGATTTTCTTTGATTTTATGAAGTTTATGTTTTAGAAATTTAATACTACAAAAATGACATCATCCAATATTAATAATACTCCAAATAAGTGCTTCCAAACAATAAAATCAACTAGTCCGCGGCAACTTATAGTTGAACCAGGTAAATTAAACACCCAATCTATGTATTTAATTAATTTAAATACTATATTGGTTTCACACTGCTAGTGCTTTTGTTACAAACTTCCACCAAACCTTAAAATGTTTGCATATTAACTAGTTCTTGCATCATCTTCGTAGAAAATATTTACTATATTAATCATAGATAATGTACGGTAAAAACCCAGATAATTAGTTGTGTAATTTTTGGAAATTTTCAAGGGACTCTATTTATTTATAAATAATAAATATGCATTGTCCTTTGTTATTAATTTATAAATAATAAATAATCATGCTCATGCATAAATCTATCTAGCTATTTACCTTTTTATGACCCAGTCTTGTTATTAATTTTTAGTTCAATTATGTTGATATTTGTTTCAAGCTGTCATAGTATAATTGATAACTTTCAGTATTCTATATGTAACATGCATTTGAACATACTTTTTATGATTATTATTATTGTTGATTTTACTGCATATACTATGAAAAGGAGAATGTAAGTGTAATTGTTGCTGGAAAGCAAATTACAAAGACATATAGTGGAATATAACTTTCTATATGTAGTCAACACAAAGAAATTGGAATCAAATTTCCTAATTATACTTATTTTGTTTTCATTATCTGACTCCATGTTGAATGTATATATGTGAACTAGCTAGTATTCGATTTGTTACTTGGAATTTAACGTAACAAATCAACACAAATATTTGTCTACAACCCAAAACATACATTTTACAGGCAAAAAACGTCTGACGCTCTAGCAGTAGCACATCCTCTATAAATTGTCTCGTTTCACTTTACTATATTTAGCAAGTGGACCTTCACATTCCACTAACTTATTATACTCTCAATTATTAAAAAACTAGTAGTAATATAGTATCTGATTCACATTACAATGATTTTTTTCCGTTCATTTTTTTTATAGGGTCAAACATTTTTTTAAAACTCGCACCGATTAAATATGAGACATTAATTTAATGGGGACCGAAGAAGTAAGATGGTCTCAATGTGCGGATTCAAGCTCATATCTTGGTCCGTCAATCATATGACAGAGTAACTATTTGATTAATTTCTCTAACTTTTGATAGGTGATTCAAATGTCTCTCTTTGTTGACTACCAATTTTTTAGCTTCTTTAACTTTTGATAATGAATTCTCGTGAAATTTACAGATTGTGGATTTGTCAAGGGTGCAACCAATTTTTCGCCAAGAATAGGTCAAAATGTGCAAATTTTCTCATGTTTTGTGGGGGATTAGGTCTAAAAAATTTTATAATTACTGTAAAAAAATTAAACTACGTCATTATTGATCAATGTAGACAAGAAATTATTAATAGAATATTTGATGGCGACCTGAACAGAATCTCTTAAGATTATACAAAATTTCGTGATGGAACATCTTTAGCAATTAGTCATAAAAAGCAGGAGATTTCAGAAAATTTGGAATATCTTCGTTTATATTGACTTAAAGAATTTTGCATTATTGGACAAGAATGTATTAATACAAATTAAGGTCAATATAGTTTTTTCAGATATTGTATAACATAATGTAGTATTTCTTGGGTAATGATGGACACCCATACTTACTGTCTTGTATCCATGATAAAGATGAAATGGTGGCAATAGAAGGATTCCGGTCACTGCAAAGGGCGGTAGGCATAAGTAGTATTGGTCTTAAAGCTGTGATAGATGTTATGCGCAGAATTCTTCGTGTTTCTCACAGGCCTGTGTTGAGGTTTAATTAGTGTTTTCAGGGCATTGCAGAAGGTTATTGCTATATTCTTAATGCATACTTTGAGCTAGGAAATCTTTGTTTAATATACTAATGAATAACTTAAGATAATTGATGTAGCAGGTGGGAATGGTGCATAATGTGGTATGGATAACTCCAGAGGATCATATAGTAATTGGTTTAGTGCATTACACACATGTTTTCGGTGTAAACTAGTGTTACCACTCTACTATTAACAGGACAAAAGACTTTCAAAAGACTTTCAAATAAAGAAGATATATTTATAGCTACATAGATTAAAATAAAGAATACTGAGAAAAAATTTAAAAAAATTTGACAACTAACAATATAAACTAAATAAAAATTGTATTTATAAGATTATAAATAATTACAAATATTATAGTAAACAATAACAAACAGACAACCTACACTGATGAAATATATCAAATTCATGATACTATTGAAAGTAACAAAAAAGACACGAGTGAATGAAATAGAATAAGATATACAAATAAAGGAAAATGTGTTACTAAATGCTATGTTACCTTTGGCATGTTTGATGAAGTTGGTACCACCAAGCATCTTGGTTGGTGGCTTCATTCTTGGAGTCATCTGTCTCCCGACATTTGGACGGGTGTCAAATGTCTCCCGCAACTCCTAGGAGTCGGACGGGTGCAAATTTCTCCCGACATCTCCCGTGGGATGGGCGGGTGCAAAATGTCTCCCGACATTTTTCAAGACACTGACGGGTGTCAAACGTCTCCCAATATTCTAGGACCGACATGTGCCAAATGTCTTTGATTGCTAGGGCACGAACGGGAACAAAATTGTCTCCCCATGTCTCCCAGCGAATGGGAGACCGACGTGTGCCAAATGTCTCCCGACATTTGCTAAGGCACGAACGGGAACAAAAATGTCTCCCCATGTCTCCCGACGAACGGGAGACCGACGTGTGCCAAATGTCTCCCGACATTTGATAAGGCACGAATGGGAACCAAATGTCTCCCCATGTCTCCCGACGAACATGAGACCGGCGTGTGCCAAACGTCTCTCGACATTTGATAAGGCACGAACGGGAGCCAATTGTCTCCCCATGTCTCCCGGTGAACGGGAGTCCGACGTGTGCCAAACGTCTCTCAACATTTGATAAGGCACGAATGGGAGCCAAATGTCTCCCCATGTCTCCCGGTGAACGGGAGACCGCCGGGTGCAAAATTTGCTCTTGGCATTTCTCATGCCACAGACGGGAGTTGAATGTCCCTCATGTCTTTCGACGAACGGGAGACGTCCCTTGGGACCAACGTGTGCCAAATGTATTCCAACATTTTCTAAGGCACGGAAGGGAGCAAAATGTCTCCCATGTCTCCCGACGAACGGGAGACGTCCCTTGAGACCAATGGGACACGCCCAAAGACCCTATCCATGGGGACGACGGGAGACGTCCCGTAGAACTTCCCGACCAATGACCCTCACGAGGTCTCTCCCCCACATTGGAGTCAATCGTGTTGATCCCAAATGCATCAACTCTCGTGTTGGACTCGACGGTACTAACACTCAATCCATTATAGGATTCTATGGAGCCACCAAATGTGGAACCATTAATTCTCGTGTTGGCCCATAAGGCCCCAACACACGTGTTGACCCCGAAGGCCTCAACACTTGATCCATTGGAGGATCTCTCGGAACCACTAATAGTGGAGCTGTCAGTTTGCGTGTTGGCCCCGAAGACCCCAACACTCGTGTTGATCCCGAAGACTCAATACACGATCCATTGAAGGATCTCGCAAAACCACTAAAAGTGGAACCGTCATTTTTCGTGTTGGCTTCGAAGGCTCCAACACCCGTGTTGACCCCGAAAGATCGAACACCCGATCCAATCAAGGATCCTACGGAACCACTTAATGTGGAACCATTGGTGCCACTCAAGGTGGATGCACCGGTTGACCCAAACGGGTTAGTTAGCACCCATGGCACTTGGGTAATCAATAATAATGATGGACTCGACGGGAGTCGCAGTCACGACGGGGACCCGAAGGGAGTTGCGGTCACAGCGGGGATCTGACGGGAGCCCAGCAGGGGAAAAGTGGGCACGTCAGTGTTGGAGTCGGGAAAAGCGGCGACGGGGAACACAACAACGGGATCCATCTCCACGCTAAGGTATTAGTTTCGAAAGTATTAGATTCAATTTAAAGTCCAAACTCCTTCTTCAACGGCAAGTTGTATCTCGTCTTGCAATTGTTGGTTTTTTTTCTTTGAATATTTAACTGTGGGATACAAAGATACATTAACTAGGCGTAATACAACCCAAATGAAGAATGAAGATAAAAGTACAATAAACTGAATTGAAATAACAAAATAATAATCAAAACTATAAACCGTAAAGATATAAGCCGAGTCGAGAAGTCCTCTTTCCACAAGACGAGATACGCCCCGGTTGTGCTCTCGGATTGGCGTGTCGTCCCCAAAGATAAAACAACTTCGTCTTGTTCGTTGCAGCACCGCAAACATAACAAGTTCCGGCAAATTGGATGATGGCGAGGGCAAAGCTTCGATGGAAGACTATGCAGAGAGAGGGAGAGAGCTATGCAAATGATATGCAATCTTTTTGTGTCTAGTGTTGTGTTGAGAATGCAATGGATGCATGCCTATTTATAGGCCAAGTCCACTCATGTGCATTGATGGAGTCAACGACCATTATGTGTGCCATGATGGCTTTGACTGTAACCGCCGGGGATTACTAGCCGTTACGGGAGCTAGAGGAGACTGGTGCATCTGGACACGCTACACGACGGGGTTCATCGTGAACCGTTTGGTCACACGATACATCGGGGTCCATCGGGGACCTCTTGTCACCCGCTATGCGTCGGGGTCCGTCGTGGACCTTTTAGTACCGGTTGTGCACTTGGGTCCACTATAATTATTACACGTAATAATTCATCTTATTAAATCAATGTTTAATAAGGTTCTCTCCACCAATGTGGGATAATTAACTCTTTTAATTAATCCATTGGTTTTATCTCATATAGCTTCTTTATAGAGTACCACTGTGACAAACTTTAATTCATAATTTCTCACTCATCGGGAATCGATTTAGAGAAAATGAATATACCACGGACATCTAATCGAAAAGTAGATCGTCGCTATTGCATTTAATTTTAATAAATTAAATGTCTCGTCACATTTATATTGGTCAAAGTCCATTGACCAAACACGATTCCAACACCAACTAGGTTATTCACACTTTGGGGATATGGTCGTCCCCCATCGCGACCTCAACTACAAAAGCCTTGATGCTCAACCAACTAAGCTAGCACATAATTATACACTTAACATCGGTAGTAATGGTATAACAATGTGAAATGTTGAGGGGCCCAGGCCCCAATGTATCTTCGTCACTGGCCCTAACACAAGCTCTTCTCTATCTCCCGCCTTCACTACGAAATATATAGACGGAATTACAGCACGCAATGGCGACCACTTGGAACTGTTCCCTTATCTTCACTTTCTACACCCTTACTCTTTTCTGTGTTACGTTCTCATCTATATATCTCTCGCATTATGTACGTATTTTATATGATCACATAAATTTACATTTATTTCTATGACGTGTGGTCAATTTTTGAAGTCCACGCGGTGTCATATGATTACTCATATGCACTTGCGGTAATTAGTTTATAATGTATATAATTGATATGATCATAATTTCTACATAAATATAATCATGTATATGTATCTTGCATTTAAATTAAATGGGCACATACACCATACAAGTAAATTATATAGGCACATACATGTAAAAATATGATAGTTATTCAAAACCAAAGAAGTTATTTGAAAAAAGAAATTATATTTAAAATTGAATAATCCAATTACAATTCTTTTATTTTCGAGAATGGTGATTTGGAGAAAGTGATACTACTACTTATTAAGATATGTAAAAGCATATAATAACTTTGAACTACTAAAATGGCATGGCATGGCATGTCAGGTTTTTTTACAGGAAATACGTGGGACATATCACCAAACCAAAAAAATTGTCGATTGCAAAGTATGTCAAGAGGAGTGGAGTACCAAATACTAGAAACATAGTCAATCATAACATAAACATAGTCAACAGCTTAATAACGCAAAAGCATGTCAAGAGGAGTGGAGTACCAAATACTAGAAACATAGTTAATCATAACATAAACATAGTCAAACCCCTAGAAACATAGTTAATCAGAACATAAACATAGTCAAACCCCTAAACAAAACACAGCTTAATAACGCAAAAGCATGTCAAGAGGAGTGGAGTACCAAATACTAGAAACATAGTTAATCATAACATAAACATAGTCAAACCCCTAGAAACATAGTTAATCAGAACATAAACATAGTCAAACCCCTAAACAAAACACAGCTTAATAACGCAAAAGCATGTCAAGAGGAGTACCAAATACTAGAAACATAGTTAATCATAACATAAATATAGTCAAACCACTAGGCCCTATCATAAACCAGAAATACAAAACACAGCCTAGATTTATCATCGGAAGGCGCGGCGACTCGGGAGGCTGTGCGACCGATCTACCGGGTGCAGCCCAGAGCTGCGGATGACACGTGGAGTTGTTTTAAATAACGCTTACAGTTAGTCTGGCTATCCTCTGAATCCAACTCAGAGATTCCGCCGTTTCACTGACCACCGTCCCTTTTTTGGCGACACGCCTCTCCACACAGTGTTGGAACCCAGTAAACAAAGTTGGGGCAAAATTTTCCCCCAAATCCGTTGCCTTTTCACCTCTCTTACCCAGTATTGTAAGGATCCCCCAACACTTCTCAACAAAGACAGCCCAGAAAACAAATAGAAGAGTAGCAATATAACCAATATGGGACCACTTCCTACAACTGGAAAGACTACCCACCTCTTCACAAATTTCCAGCGCCATTGCACAAGCGTTCCGACTAGCAGCTTGCAACTGGCCAACCAAAAAATCCAAATCACCGGGGCCGCCTTGTGCTATAGCATTTACGTTGTCGAGGGTCCTTCTCAAGAACAAGGCAACGCTACCACAGTTGGGGTGCTGGCAGTTTCCTCCGGCAATGTGCGATTCAATCAAATCTCTGCCAATCGAGGCTACCACCGCTAGGGTAGCCAACTTCTCATCTCGACTCTGGCCAGACAACAGCGTCAGAATCTGAACATCATCTCTGAAATTGTAGCGAACATGCCTCTCAAACATCTCCGGTATGGAGAACACTGCAACAAATACCAAATGTTAAATCAAAACTCCACACAAAAATAAACAACGAATTTTAGATTTTGAACGACATTTTACCGATCGAGCTCCATTGTGCAAGCGCAAGAAATGGAATAACCACAGCTCCAGTTCTAATAGACTCTTCCATTACCAAACTTGGTATGGATCGTTGAGACTCTAATATTTCCCGACTTTGCATAAATTACTGAAAAGATCAAATAGAAACCTTATTGCAGAAAATGGCAATCGAGAGAGAGAGAGGGTAGAGAAGATATGTAATTATGTATGTATATGTAATTATGTATCATGTCAGATTTTGGGGGCGTGGGACGACTTAATTAATTTTCACAAAACAAATATAATAATTACTTTGTCGTTACTTAGGGTATCTCCACCGGCGCCCCTCCCGGTCACTCGTCGGCGACGTCCGACCGGACGTCTGCCGTAGGGAGCGGGAAGGGCGCCCACGCCCGTCCCAAGTGCCCCTGCGATGGGCTCGCCCGTCGCATCGACGTCCGATCGGACGTCCGCCACTGTGGCGAAGGTCGAACGTCCCGGTCGGACGTCCGGAATTTTTAATTTAATTTAATTTTTTTTTTTAAAAAAAAACTCTATAAATAGGCTCCCCCAACTTCATTTCATTCACACCACTTGTGTTGACAAGTTTCTCTCTCTAACCTCTTTTTTCAATTATCTATAATGGCGAGTAGTCGTGCGGGTAGTAGTGGCGGAGGCGCTAGTGATAGTGATGGTTATAGTGATGATGAATTGGATCTCGCTGTGCAAGAGGCGATTAATCGACGGCTCCGGCAGAGGCAGCAGGCGGCGGCGGTCGTGCCTCGGCCGATCCATCGCCGACGGCATGTACCCCGGGACCACATTGCTGCACATATTCGGTTGTATGAGGACTACTTTGCTCCGCAGCCGCGTTTTGGGGATGCCTTATTCCGCCGACGTTTTAGGATGCATCGTCCTCTGTTTATGCATATCGTTGGTGCATTAGAGAGAAGGTACGAGTTTTTCAGGATCAGGAAGGATGCGGCTGGCAAACCCGGACACACGCCAATACAGAAGTGTACGGCCGCAATCAGGCAACTGGCGTACGGAGGCCCGGCCGACATGTTCATGTTCGACGAGTACCTCCACATTGGGGAGTCTTCAGCCGTCGAGTGCCTGTTGGAGTTTTGCTCGGGCGTTAGAGCGATATTCGAGGAGAGGTATCTTCGGCGTCCGAGCCCCGAAGACTACCAGCGGCTGATTAATATGCACGGGTCGGTGCACGGGTTCCCTGGGATGTTGGGCAGCATCGATTGTATGCATTGGGAGTGGAGGAACTGCCCCGCCGCCTGGAAGGGGATACACACTTCCGGCTTCAAAGCCAAGCATCCCACGATGATCCTTGAAGCTGTAGCTGACTACCGGCTGTGGATATGGCATGCTTATTTTGGAGTGGCCGGGTCGAACAACGACATTAACGTCCTCCAGTCGTCGCCCATGTTCAACGATCAGTGCAATGGCGTTGGTCCCGCCATCAATTTCGTCGCCAACGGCAACCAGCACAACATGGGATACTATTTGGCGGAGGGATATACCCAAACTGGCCCGTCTTTATGTTTTTCTTTTACTTTAGATTGTGGTGTTATTTAAGGAGTATTTGAAAATTTAATCTCCAATTATTGAATAAATCTAAGACCACCAAATATTCTTCGTTAAGATGAAGATCAATTATTCAGATAGCACTTTTAGCAAAGCCTCTGAAAATGAGATATAATATGATTGGACAGCTTTATCTAAAGACTTTGCAGAAGGATTTTACACAGAGGAACGTGAGGAGACATAATCCGGCAGATTGGGCTCAAGAAGGACAAACATCTCCCACTTAATTAATTTAATTGGCTCAATTTGTTGGGAGCCCAACTTGTGTAATTTATTTATTTGATTTGGACTTCTATTATTTTTCATGTCCCAAAGCCAAATTTGTAAAAATAAATATTGGACTTTATTAAATTTGTAAAAATAAATATAGATCAATTAATAAATTATTTTCATCTAACTATTATTAAAAAATCTTAATGATATTAATTATACTAAATCTAAAGTAAACTTAACTGCTCAAATAAATATTTAAACATTCAAATAAATATTTAAACATTCAACTAAGATGACACCTTTCCTTTCTTGGAAACTTTATTTTGATATCTGTTTCAAGCTGTCATAGTATAATTGACAACTTTCATTTGTAACATGCATTTGAACATACTTTTTATGATTATTATTGTTGATTTTACTGCATATACTAAGAAAAGGAGAATGTAAGTGTAATTGTTGCTGGAAAGCAAATAACAAAGACATATAGTGGAATTTAACTTTCTATATATAGTCAACACAAAGAAATTGGAATAAGATTTACTAATTATACTTATTTTGTTTTCATTATTTGACTCCATGTTGTATGTGAACTAGCTAGTATTCGATTTGTTACTTGGAATTTAACGTTACAAATCAACACAAATTGTCTACAACCCAAAACACACATTTTGCCGGCGAAAAACGTCTTACGCTCTAGCAGTAGCACATATCCTCTATAAATTGTCTCATTTCACTTTACTATTTTTTTGCAAGTGGACCCTGATCACATTTCACTAACTTATTATACTCTCAATTATTATAAAACTAGTAGTTATATAAGTATAAAAGTATGATTCGCATTCCACTGATTTTTTCCGTTCATTTTTCTTTAGAAAGTAAAACAATTTCTTAAAACGCACACCGATTAAATATGAGACATTTAATGGGGACCGAAGAAGTAAGATGGTCTCAATGTGCGGATTGAAGCTCATATTAATTTCTCTAACTTTTTATAAGTGATTCAAAATGTCTCTCTTTATTGACTACCAATTTTTAAGTTTCTTTAACTTTTGATAATGAATTATTGTGAAATTTACAGAGTGTGGATTTGTCAAGGGTGCAACCAATTTTTCGCCATGAATAGGTCAAAATGTGCAAATTTTCTCATGTTTTGTGGGGGATTAGATCTAAAAAAATTTATAATTATTGTAAAAAAAATTACACTACGTCATTATTAATCAATGTGGACAAGAAATTATTAATAGAATATTTGATGGGGGCCTGAACAGAATCTCTTAAGATTATACAAAATTTCGTGATGGAACATCTTTAGCAATTAGTCATAAAAAGCAGGAGATTTTAGAAAATTTGGAATATCTTCATTCATATTGACTTAGAGAATTTTGCATTATTGGACAAGAATATAATTATACAAAGGTCAATTTAGTTTTTTCAGATATTGTATAACATAATGTAGAATTTCAATCATGTTTTTTTTCTTTATTTATTTTCTAGAATGTGTGAAGCTGTTGAAAATTGAAGTTACTGGAGTATTAGAGTACATATGTATAATGAAATAAATAAATCGGAATTAGATGTTTATTTATTACTAAGGAGAATATTGGATTTTGATTTTTTTTTTATCTTTTCTCGCTTACACGGATAAACCTGTTATTTTATTTTTATAATTATAATTTGACAATGGAATAGATGGGATATTTTTTCTGTAAATTTCTGAACTTTAATCAATTTCTAGTTTTAGATTTTAACTTTTATTTTTATTAGTGTGATTTTTTGCTACGCATAATAATATTTATAAATTTAAAATATAAAATAAATTCATTTTCGAAATCATGACAAATACTACTATACCAATTTTCAATTAAATGGCGCATTCTAGGAAAGATATTAGAAAAGTTAATTAAATCAAAAAATTCCATTAAATAAAGATTTAACTAAATTTTTTTTAATAAAAATGCATTAGTATATAACCTAATGAAACAAAAAAACTATAAAATGATCTAATAAAACAATATTTTGGTATAAAAATATAATGAACCAAAAATTTATATATAAAAAAATCTAATAAAATAAATTGTATTAATATAAGGACCTCAACATGTATTTTGCCCTAGTTTTAATAGTAGAGCATGTAATACACACCCCATCCATACACTACCAATTGTGAAAATAATTGATTAATTATCAAGCCTATTTTTTGGTGAACTTAGTTTTTTTTTTACTACTAGTCAACCACTTTTTTTATTTATTACTCTCTTTGAATTGTTAAAATTTAGAATTGTTTCATTCCTAAATTCCTAATATCGCGATAGAGGCCCAGTGTTTTATTGGGCTTAGATCATGGGCCTGATTAATAGATCCAAATCCATAAAATCCATCAAAATCCGACTTTCTACTCTAAGCATGGCGGAAAGAAATAGAAAAATAAAAATGTAACACCCAAACTTTTTCCACCTTTTGATTTGTTCTTGGAAGGACATCGTGCGTGCACCCGAAAATTCTTTTGGCCTTTATTTCTTTTATCGAGGGAAGAATTTTACTTTTTGGGCCAATCCTATAGTATATAGTTAATAGTTTGACAGTTGAATACAATCCTATAGTATATAGTTACTAGTTTTTCTTCGTAATCTCTATGTATTCAAAGGAAAGGAAAGGAGTAACTCTTTAATTTTTATAATTTCAAGAAGCAAATCATAGTCATATATGAATACTCCATTTATGTATAAAAGGTACATAGTTAGTGCAACCCCAAACACAAAATCTAAATTAAAAGGAACAAAGTAAGAAAAATGAAAATTCAAAACCAACTCTTGATTTTTCAAGAAAGTTGCACAAGAATCCAGTAAGATTTATACTTTTGCATCAAATTTTGCCTAAATAAAACCCATATTCACATTTATAGACAAACATCATTCAACATGAATTCATCCTAACAGAAGGCAACTTTCTACATATACTTATTTCGATAAAGCCCAGATTTCAAATATGCAACTTCTTCTTCTTCTTCATCTTCATCCCTGACTTCGATCACGACACAAAAAGCCAAACCGTGCTGAGCCGAAAATCTCGAGCTACAGATTTTGCTTCAAATACATGATGCTAAAACTTTACTTTAAATCTTGTAAGATTTTTAAGGCTGCAGACAGTTCTCGGAAGGCGACGACTCCCCTTTCTCCCACTTACCACAGCATGTAAGAACAGTGGAGAGGATGTAGTCATCTACCTGAATGCACTCGTCTTGCATTCGATACATGAGCTTCATAGCCTCTCCACAACGTCCATTTTTCGCATAAGCTACGATCATTGCCTTCCACGAGACCAAGTTCCTCTCAGGCATGTTTTCAAAGACTTGAGCCGCCTCAGAAAGATGTCCACATTTCGAGTACATATGAACCAGAGCACTCCCAACAAACACGTTGGACAATGAAGGCGTCTTGTTTAGGGACGAGTGAATGAGCTCCCCTTGCCTTATGCTTTCCAGATTCGCGCATGCTTTCAGCACTGACGAATACGTGAACGGGTTGGGTTCCACGCCTTCACTCAGCATCTCCTTCAAGTACTCAAGGGCTTCATGCTCGTGACCTAGGCGAGCACAGCCAGAAATCATCGCAGTCCATGAAACCACATCTTTATCTGGGAGGTTTTGAAGCACCTTAGCCGCAGAGGCGTAATCCCCGCATTTACAATACAGCCATACAAGTGCACTCCCTACGAAGATATTGCTAGGTTCGAAATTCTTGAAAATCTGCGCGTGCACTTCTTTACCTGTCAATAAAGCCTTGAGTAAGCCACAAGCTCTAAGGATGCTGACCATGGTCGAGTTGTCAGTAGGCACCCTTAATCTTTTCATTATACGGAAGAGTCTTATGGCATCGTCACCAAGGTTGTTACGAGCATATCCAGCTATAATAGAATTCCAAGTGATGGCATTTCTCCTTTTCATTCCATCAAAAATTGACTTCGACTCCTCAATCTTCCCACACTTTGCATACAAATCCACCAACGCCGTCCCCACGTACACATCAACATCATACGCCTTCTTAACGACAGTAGCATGCAACTGTTCACCAAATCCGAGCTCTTTCTCTTCACCACAAGCATTCAATACACTACAGATAGTGAATTCATTAAGGTCAAGTCCCTCAGATAACATCTGCGACAACAATGCAAAAGCCTCCTGTCCCCGCCCGTGCTGTGAACAAGCTGTGATCATTGTCGTCCAAGCAACCAAATCCCGGTTTCGCATCCGGTCAAAGACTTCAAAAGAGCTACCCAAATCACCACACTGAGCATAAAAATGCAAAATAGTACAATCTAAGATGTAATTACTTACTTGATTCTTTACTGCGGAAGCATGCAACTGTCTTCCAAGCTCATAGTTAAACGTCCTGCCACACAGATTCAGTACACAGACGTATGTCTGCGCATTCCCGTACAGACCAGAGTTAACAAACTCAAGGAACAACCTCAACGCTTCATCACCTAAACCATGTCTCTGGTAGCCATTCAGCATTGCAGTCCAAGAAACAACATTTCTTTCCAACATATTATCAAATACCCGACGAGCAGCCACAAGCTCCCCGAATCTAGCATACATACTGATTAAGTTATTATCAACATAAGCTACCGGATCTCTCATCCTCCTACTAACAACAGCATGTAGTTTCTTAACCTCACGCACATTGGAACAAGACCGAACCCAACGGCCTATTGTAATTGAGTTTATGTGTCGATTACTGGGGTTGGTATCATCCAATTTCACATTACTGTCACCATCCATATTTGCAGGGGGTATTGAGTCATCAATGCTGCTAATACTGCTGCAGCCTTTTACTTTCCGGGAATGCCTTTTGCCATTGGCAGTATGCAACGTATGAGCATCAACTGTGCAAGTTGGTTGATTTTGACGTAAAAATACACACGGAAGCGTAATTGTAGATGATGAAGAGAACATTGAACTATTCGTATTCGATTTTCCGAAGATGAGATGCTATATAATCAACTGCACCTTCTTCCTATATAAAGAAAATGCATAACACCCATCAAATATAGCAAATCACACAATAATTCTATGCTCACAACCTCACAAGCAGAGGCATCATCAGAGAAATTGAACTAACTACGCCGAACATAGCTAGGTTAGTCCAAATCAAGCAAGATTAAAAACAAACAATTCAAAGAAAATCCCAAATTAATTTTATCATTTTCTATTGTAAGAAAGAAATATTCCAAAATCAGAACTATCTTTAAAGATGGGAGCAGCTTGTGATTTTATCATTTTCTGCAGTAATGACATAAAGAAGGTTAGAATCTGTATATATCATTAAAAGAGTATTTACAAGAGATAAAAGTGGTAATTTAACTTAAGAACTTTATCTCATTGCTTTTTGCAGGAACTGGGATCCAAAAATAAGAAATATAGGAGGCAGAAAAGGTTGCATTCAAACATTCATAGGGTAAAAACTAATCTCATGAATCTGACTTTATAACTGCAAAGAAAAATTGTAATCAAACAACCTAAAAATAAATGATTTTATCACATTTTTCAGAGAGATACTTTCCAAATAGGAAGAAAGATGAGAGCAATGCAAGAGGAGGCTGATCTTAATACACAGAACACCATGGTTATAAAGAAGGTTAGGAACCTGCATGTATTCATGAAGAAAACATAAAATGTATACAAAACTAATTTTATTCATAAAATGTATACAAAACTAAGTAAACATAAAGAGGAGGCTGATCTTGTTTTTATAGGTGGATTTCTTGCAGCACTATTTTTGTTTGTGTCTGAAAAACTACTTAGCCAATTCTCCATACTATCATTTTATTCTCTCTCGTCTCAATCCACACTCCCCTTCCTGACTCCCATATTTTATTTCGATGTAAATGATACTGATATTAGTTATATAGTACTACTAGTAATAACAAAATTTAAGGAAACATAAAACTATTTAAACCTTGCAAACTTAACTATAAATCAACTAATAGATCTAGTGGGATCTGTTTCGTTAAGATAATAGGAGTACTATCTAAACCTTGCAGGCCTTAACTTAGATGCACGAAATATTGAAACGTTTAATAAGAGAACATATTTATGCCTACAAGAAGGCTAGTTAGGGCACCCTTCAAAACTCAGGGTAATATGCTGTTATGTCAGTTCAAAATGGGAAGCTATCTCAGATTCTAAGATGCATAAACATGGCACTTACGATGAAGCTATCTCTGATATGCAGATTTGAGCATCTCCTAAACAAATGAAATACACTAACTTTGGGATGTAATCACCTAAATAGCAAGGTCTTGGATGAAGATATCAAATTCAACAAGCTCATCAACAGTATCATATAATTGTCAAATGTCCGAAGGGAAAATGGCTCACACATGATTTATCCCATCAATAACAGCAACATTAAGCTCCATCGATTTCAGAGATGGCAAAAAGTTATACATAAAAATTCATTAATTTTGGCACACAAAAAACCCCAAATTAGTCAGTATAATAAACCTACTTCGATTGTCTAAATTCAAACATCTAAAAAAGGATTATGGTAAATTGATTACCTGGTGGCGACGGCGACGGAGCTGGAGCGGCGAACTGTGGTGGCTGGAGCGGCTAACGGCGGCGAACGGAGTGGCTGCGGCGCAGGGAGAATTCGCGCCAGAGGAATTAATTAAGATTGGAAATGCTGTGGCGGAATATACAGTGGCGGGTTATTTATAATTATAATATTCTATATATTTTAACGAAAAAATGATTTGTAGTGGCGGAATTAATTTGAGTAAATTAAATTTCGCTACTGGTCCGTGAGAAGTCCGCCACTAATTAGCGATTTTTTTTAGTGCAACAAGATAAAATCAACTACTCAACTTGTAATTATTGATGAAAAGGAGGACGATCCACAAATGAACTAAACTAAACAACAAGCTGCCCTTGTCAAAATATTTATGAGATGGGAAAAATCAAGAGTCACAAATGTCTTCTAAGACGAGAAACAAAATCAATCACCAAACACACAAGTCATTTTAACAACCTAATTAATTTATTGATTCCAACAACCTAACCTCTTGATTAGTCATTTCAATTGTATAGGAGATTCCACCAAATTACATAAGTAGGATCAATAACAATGGAGCAAAATCATGTATAGTACCAGTAGTTTCTTGAATGACTACACTGCATATTTCAACAAAGAATTACATTACTAATAAAATTGCCACACAACACAAAACATTCAAATCTAAACAAGAAGAAAGAGTTGATATAAAATAAAATCTAAACAAGAAGAAAGAGTTGATATAAAATAACATAGGTAGGCATCAACTACTTTTGATAATGAACTCCACGTTCCACCAATTTTATTCACTCACATTTCACTATAAAACTACTCACTCCGTCCCACAATAATTGTCATTCTTTTCCATTTCCGTCCGTCCCACAAATATGTCACACTTTATTTTTACCATAAATGGTAAAGAGGTTCCACATTCCACTAACTCACTCCACTCAGAGCATCCACAGCGGTGCTCTTACCGCCGTCCGTCCGTCCGTGCCGCTGAGCACCCGTCCGCCGCTGCAGGTCGTCCGTCCGTGCCGCTGAGCACCCTTACGTGGCAGCGTCTGATTGGCCAACGGCATAGGCATTAGCGAATTCGATTTTTTGTTTTTATTTTTAAAAAAAATTCGAAATTTATTTAAAAAAATGTTTTTAAATAAAAAAAAATATTTTCCCACTTCCCAAAAAATTATATCTGTTTTCTACCCACTTTTAATTTATTTTTCAATTTTTTTCCCCAAAATTCACATTTTCATCTATAAATACCCCCACTTGAACACAAAAAAATCACATTCTCTCATCTTTTTTCTATCATCCACATTCTCTCATCTTTTTTCTCATATTCTCATCTTTGTAGGATTTTAATTATGTATTTTTTTATTTTCTAGGATTTTAATTATGTATTTTTATTTTTTAAGATTTTAATTATGTAATTTTTATTTTTGAATGTATTTTTATAATGTAGAAATGTTTTTAATAATTGGAGTATTTAAATTGAATAATAGAATGGTGGGACCCTTGAGCTTGTCTTTAGCTAAGAGTACCCGGACCCACTTTTACTCTTTGTCCTTAGCTAAGAGCACAACACTCACATCTGTATCCTTAGCTAAGAGCACGGATGGGGATGCTCTCACATTTTCTTATAAACCCAATATAAAAAAGTGGGTTTCATATTTTTCTTCACATTTCTTAAAACCCTTGCCCACTCCAAGAGTGACAATTAATCTGAGACGTAGAAAGTAATATTTAAAAGTAGGAACCAACTTCTACTAATATTTTACTTTACTTTTTACTATATTTCTTAAAATCCGTGTTCTATCACATTTGGCCTAGGGTTTAGGGTTTAGTAAACAATTATCACATTATTTTTTGGAAAGATTCGTATGAATCACATTCAACATATTTTTAGATTATGCAATCTAAAGCCGTATTTATTTAATGTGGCCGGCCACAAAACACATTATTTTGGGCCCTTTAAATAACCCAAATATTTTACTCTAAATATGGCAGAATGAAATAGGAAAATAAAATGTACCACGATTAAGCCAATAGAATGAGAAAAAAGGCAAGAGAGATCAATTTTTTTCATCTAATATTCACTTTCCATCTATTAACAAGTCAATATTCTTATTCCAATCAAAATTTTGTGCCTATAATATGATCAAATACTAGCAATTATAGAGAATATACGATAATATGTTCTTGCATAAAAAAATGCCAAAAATTGGCATTGCCGGCTCTACAATAACCAACTCAAGCCATTACTCAACTAATGCACCAATTTGTTTTTATTTCATCTTTGACCACTACTAAATCCCTCTTCCTCAATTTCTTGTTTTTTACCTCTAAATTTTCAATCTTTAAAAACATCACAATCCCACAAATCTTTTTCATGATAATGAAGAAAGGTCTCTTCTCTTGCTTCCACCCTCTGGTGTTGGAAACCCAAACAGATCAAACCAATTCCAATCACAAGAAAAAGTGTCACAAAAGTTCAAGCTCAAAAAGGCCACTTTCTCATGTTCTTGAAATCCTCCTCCCCAAAGCCTCACTGGTTAGTGAAGTAGTTAGTTAGTTAGTTAGTTAGTTAGTATCCCTTTTCATCACTAATTGATCCCTTTTCTGCCCTCTTGCAGAAGATAAAGGTCTCCGGTGGCAGCATTCGACAGCTCGGGAAAATCTCCGGTCATCTGCAGATAAATGGTAATGGCAAAACGACAAGAGACGGAGGAGTTGAGGAGGCTGAGGTCTTGCAGCCTCCAGTCGGAAGCTCCAGCTCTTCTCCCTCCTCGAACGAGTCGTTTGATCATGGAGAAGTTTGCCTCGAGAGAAGGCCGTGTTCGTGCAAGATCAACCCTGGTTTGTGTCTGTTGATTGCCACTCTCTTTTTCACTGTGGTTTGGGGCAGAGTTAGAGCGGTTGTGTTTGCATTGATGCTTCTTTACCTGTTTCCCATGTGGGGCCGCTTTCTCCGGTGACCAGAAGCTGCCGGAGAAAGAGAGTATAGACTATGCAAAAAGACAATCTCTTTATATAGACTAGGCAAAAAGACATGATTTTTTTTCAACATTATTCAACAAACTTACAAACTTGATTACATACATGATGCTATAAATACAAAACGAGACAATTATACATATATATATACTCTCTAATACATGTAAAGATTCCCAACACAACTTAGTTATATTTAGGTGTTTTAGCGTTTTGTTGCAACTATTTCCGAATCGTGTTAAGACTTAGTGTCTTACCCGGCTAGCCCGTTGCTGACAACACGCTGGTGTTCATGGAGTTAGAAGAAGCACTTGAGGGGGCGTTGCTCTTTGCCTTTAATGACTTTTAATGATTTCTAAGGATCTCGAGGAGATTGAGTTCTCAAAGAGACCGAGTAGGGCAAGATACTCGAGCAGGAATCACCTATATAAGTGTGAAGTGTAGTCGCTTCAAGTTACACAGTTATGAATCCAAAGTGGTGTCCAAGGCCGCAAAGGACACAAAACGTAAGAACGGATGAGGTTGAGGTGTTTAAGTGTTAACACCATTGTCTCGGTGCACGTCGTGGGGGACTAGTTCAAAGCATCGCGCTACTAGGCCGCCTGTGTATCCGATGGCCGCTTGTGTCTGCATGCATATGCATTTGGTTATTTCCACTCATATGGGGGATTGTTGGAATCTATGCCAGTCAATGGACTTTGACCAATTATAATTTCAGCGAGACATTTAATTTTTTGAAATTAAATGTTATAGCGTCGATCTACGTTCGGAATAGATGACCGTGGTATATTCATTTTCTCAAATCCGATTCCCGGTGAGTGAGAAATAATGGATTAAAGTTGTGCAAAATTGCAAACTTAATAAGCTATGAGAGAAGCTTAGGGAATAATTAAGAGAGTTAATTATCCAACATTGAAAGTTACAACCTTATTAAACTAGTATTTAATAAAAAAGATTATTACATGTAATAATTATAGTGGACTAAGATGGGCTGTAGAGCCCACGCGCGCGCGCGCACTGCCGCCGTGCGCCTCGAGCCCACGCCCACGCCTGCGCCCGTGCCATTGTCCTTGGACTTGGATCTTGACAATTGGTCTTTGGACTTGGTCGTGGGCTCAACCCAAGGCTAGTGGGCCTAGTTCTTTTTTAGACCACCACCGTTTCCACGTCAGCGAGCCAAGCGGGATGACACCTCGTCAGTATGACGCGGGAAGCTCTGCTGATAGCGGTGTTGCTTCATCAGAGACGTAGCCATTTTATCTTTGGGGACGAAACGCCAATCCGAAGAGCACTACCGGGGCGTATCTCGTCTTGCGGAAAGAGGACTCCTCGACTCGGCTAAATACTTTCACAGTTTATTTGTTTCGAAATTTCCGTTGTAATTTCGTTTCAGTTAGTTCATCTGTGTTCCTTCTTTTAGGTTGTATTACGCCCGGTTTATATCTTTAAATTCCAGAAACCAACGGTACGTCCCTCAAACAATTTCGCATTCCATTTATTTTATGGTAGCACAAACTAATGTACCATTAACTTCTTATATTTCACCCACACTATAATAAATTAATATCTCACCCGTGCGATGCATGAACCAATTGATTTTTTATATCCATTATTTTGAAACTGTGAGTTCACAATTATGAAATGAAAACAATATAATTATATGAAGTTTTAAATTAAAAAACGATATACAATAAAAATTTATTTAAAACACTTTTTCACCTCTATTACAAAAAATCAACCACAAAACATGTCAAAAATAGACTTTATTGTTTAACGAAAGAGCAAAAAATTATTGATATATGCAATGGGGCATGATTGACATGTGCAAAACCAAGTAAAAATATCATAAATTACATGTTTCAACTTACTTAATAAATTTATTATTAAAGAAAATTCTATACTTTAGATGCATAAATTTTATGTTTGATAATATAAATATTGTATAGTGTATTCTGATTTTTTATATTTCACAACAATTTTGATTAAATTAGTGAATTCAATTATAACAATGGTGGGACATTTAAACTCAAAATACAATTTCGACATATGTTGAATTTTAGTATATTCACATTAAAATAAAAAACTTTTTTTTTGTTTTTTAAAATTTTATTCAAATTAAAGGAAGATTTTTTTTTCTTACATATATACTCATTAATACATCTCTAAAATGTGAAATTGAAGGTTGGGGTTGGTGAATTTAGTCTAACGTATAAAAATAATTACAATACTAATTTTCCCTATTAATATTTTGAGAATGCTGTATGCATGTTTATAACGATAGATTGAAATTAAAGTCTAGGAAATACATTAAAATTGAAAATCTATTTGAAGATTTTGTTTATAAGACCAATTATTACTACTATTGGTCTAAACAGCCAAAAATAATCAATAAATACCTTCATTTTGGCCCTTCCATAATCATTAAGCACGATTATGTGACGAAATTCTAAATACATGTCATCAAAATAATCTATAAATATATATTAAAAGATCCTAATTAAAAATCAAAATTATCATCAACAACAAATATAATATGATAACATGCTAACCAAAATATAAAATTGCAGAATGATGGACGAATTACCGATAGCAAAAAAAAAAACTATTAGTAAATGAACAAATCAAGAAATTAACAAATTATAATTACTATTGGTCTAAACATTGAAAAATAATTAATAGGAAATCATTTATTTGGCCCTTCCATAAACATTAGCAACGATTCTATGACGAACATCGAATATATATCATCAAAATAATCTATAAAATATTAAAAAAAATACCAAAAATTAAAAATTATTAATAATAAATATAATATAATAACATAATAATCAAAATATAAAAATACATAAAATGATACGTGAATTAAGAATAGCAAAAAAATACTACATATTGAATGGATAAATAGATATTTCCTTCCGGCCAAAACTGCAACTCCACTACAATACAATACTCTTTTTCCTTGTTTGGTGTCTTTTCTCAAACCTCCCGAGGCATACACAAGCATATATATAATGTTTACAAGAACATGAAAATATAATGATAATAATGAAAAATAGAATGCACCGTCCTACACTTCTTGTATCAGCCAAAAACTGTAAATTTTATATTTATAATGATGAATTTGCCACCCCACTTTCTCATGCATTAAAGATTGAAAATTGAATACTATAAAATTAGGGGTGACGAAACGGGTTACCCACGGGTATCCGCACCCGACAAGTCGGGTATCCGTACCCGATTTTAGCAAAATTTGTTGTTCCAATACCCGCCCCGCGATATACCGGGATTATTCGATACCCGTGACGGATATCCCGTACCCGACATTGCGGGTACCCGTACCCGACCCGAAATCCTAATAAAAAATTTGAAAACATAATAATAACCGTCAATGTTCCCTAATTTACTTTATTAATATCAATGGTAAACGTTGAATAGATTGGGAATAAAAGTAAGAGGACACTCTATAGCTAGTTCCGGTGAGTTTTCAACTGTATGTTCGTTGGAATATAAAAATGTTTTGAAAGAACTCTCAGATTATATAAAGTACTCCCACTGTTCCGCCTTTATAGAGGCATTTCATTTTCTTCACCCATTTCGGAAATATAATAATATAAATACTCTTTTCTACATTATTATCTCTCTGACTTTATTTTTTCTCCGTTCTAACTATTTATTTTTAATTTTTCAAAATGAGTGCGTTTTTGGCTATTATTATTTAACTATTTACTTTTTTTCTCCACTTTAATTATTTGAAACACCTTTATTTATATGGAACAAGGGGAGTGTTAAAAGATGGAATATGACTAATGCTAATAATAATGGGTATTACGGGACTAACGGGTATACCCGCACGGGTAGTGGATACACCCACTACCCGCAAAACTCTAAAATACACTACCTTATCCCGCTCCGTTTCCTGTTATCGTCGGGTAGCGGGTACCCAATACCCGGCGGGTAGCGGGTCGAGATGGGAATTACCCATTACCCGCTACCCATTTTGCCACCCTTATAAAAAATTGTGTTTGGGGTCAAATTGTAACGGTAGTAACTACTATGAATTATTATTAGCAATTTATTATGTTTGAATTATATGCTTATTATGCTTGAATTATATATTATATAGTGAACTTAAAATTTTCTAAATATTCAAATTTATATCCAGAATTCATAGATAATCAATCAAAGTTAAAACTCGCGTGTTATATATGTATAGATAGATGTGGGCTTCTTTACAATTACCTACATTTCATAAAACTCAGTTCCGAATAGCTTTGAAAAGAGTATTAAGGATTTAATGTAGTATATACAACGCCAATCTATTGGTTTGAGCAATTAATCGATCAAAAATATTAAAGAAAAATGCAATCCAGCCTTTAAAGGCCGAATTATTTGCAAAAGATTCATTACTGATTATTTTTTCTTTCTTTTGAGGGAAATACAAGAATAAAATCTTAATTAACCTAAGGAGGGTGCAATCTACGATAGGATCATTAGTATGGTCATGTCATTAGAGAAGGTGGCTATTTTAATTTAGTCATGAAAATTGTAAAACTAACACTAATTTATTTGACTAAGAACTAATACGCTAAACAAAATCTTCTTTAGAAAAACTTCAAAATTCTATAATTGCTATATTCAAAATTCTATAATTGCTATATTCACCAAGGTGTGGAAGTAGGCCAACATTTCTATTGACAGATAGGGGGTTTCCAAGTACATGGACAAGTACTTATTACTTCTTGGGTTGTAATTGCCATCTTATTAGGTTCAGTTACTATAGCTCTTCGGAACCCACAAACCATTCCGACTGGAGGTCAGAATTTCTTCGAATATGTTCTGGAATTCATTCGAGATATGAGTAAAACTCAAATTGGAGAAGAATATGGCCCTTGGGTTCCTTTTATTGGAACTATCGTTACAAAAACTTCAAAATTCTCACATGAATCGTAAAAGGCATATATACATTTACCATACATATATTCATAGTATATATCTAAATTAAATTACCAAAATTTGGAAATTAAATAAGAACACCAATATAACTAATTAGTGCATAGGAACAAAATATCATCCTACTAAAACTCCTAACAAAATTTTCAATAGTACATAACAAAAACACATAAAATCATGATATTAAGACAACAATATCATATCATATCATTATTCCAAATCATATAATACAACAGAAACACAACCTCAAGATTCGGATAAGCAACTTATTCAAGTATACTTCAAACACAACTCTATTACATATGATATTAGACGATTGTTGCTCATATATATATAAATCTAGCTAGCTCAATTATATTTCTATTTCCCATAATACTCACCACCAAAATTCCTGTTGTTGAAGCAGTCTTGTTCAATTGCAGCACTCAAACTCCAAGAACCAATTTCATAATCTGAGGGATCACGAAGTAGATCCATCACATTTTCCTCCACCCCATAACATTCTTCCTCAACAATGTTGTGAATATTGAAATCCGAATCTGCATTCGACTCAAACACACCGATGTTTTCTGCAGGTGTGTTTTGATTCAGACAAGTTGTTATAGTGCTAGAATTGCTGTTTGACTGCGCCGCGGCGCCCTTGAGGCGAGCCCGGCGCTTTTGTATGTGGCCGTGCCAGTAGTTCTTGATGTCGTTGTCAGTTCTACCGGGAAAGTGTGTAGCAATGGATGACCATCTATGTTACAAATTAAATAATCAGATCAACTTTTATAAAATCCATCTCTCTTTTCTAATCTAAATAAAAAGATATATATGTAGTGATTAATTCATACTTGTTTCCGAGTTGATTGTGGAGTTGGATGATGAGATGCTCTTCTTCTTGGGTGAAGTTGCCACGTCGGATACCAGGCTTCAAATAGTTCACCCAACGCAGTCTGCAACTCTTCCCACACCTCTTCAACCCTAAATTAAATAAATCACATATATGTTAATTAATGTAAGTCACTAAAAATAAGATGTATGCATATTAATGGATCAAAACTAGACATTAAGTAAATTTCACCACTCATTAGGATCTAATCTAACCATGAAGCGCAACTCATTTGGTAAGATCTTTTGCCTCGAACTAATACGCAATAATAACAAGAAATCTTTAGTAATAAAAGAGACACATGAATTGTTTACCAAATTACAACAAGAGAGAATATATATAGCAAATGTAATGAACACTAATTATAAACCGAATAGCAATTGGGATCTTCAAATATATATTGTACGGAAGCCCAAACGGTGCCCCCAAACTAATAGGTCCCCTTTCAGGCTCCATACTCTAACATGAACTAATAGGCCATTGATTTGAGTGACCTAATGTGTGCGCACACGGATGATTGAACTAATAATAAATTGATTCCACTAAGCCCTAAACAAGAAAAAAGTTATTCAAGTAATAAAGATTTGACCTCTCCGAACTCTATCTCTAACTCACAAGAGAATAAGGGTTTTCATATATAACTAGGGTTATGAATATTCTTGAACTCAATAAAGGACTTGATCTAAAAGGGAAATCGATCAATTGATTTATTAGTTAATTTTGGCTTCCACATGAAGCTCTAATCAGAGAAATCGGGATTACCGGCATATAACGGCAGCAGCCGCCAGTTGTGGTGTCCATTTTGCTTAATATGATCACTCAATTTTTTGTCCTCTTCTTCATCCCAAACCCCTCTTTTGATTCCATTTCTATCAAAGTAAGCTGGCCTCACCATCTCTCTCTCTCTCTCACTCTTTCACTCTCTCTCACTCTTACCAAAGTGTGGAATCCACTTCAATTCAGTCCTATTTATGAGTGGTGGTAACAAATCATAATTGGTAGTCAAGTACATCACCTAGTTTTAGGATAAAAGAATTGTAAATTTCTGTCTACATGAGAAGTTACATCGAAGCCATAATTTTTGGATTATTATACTAAGTGAAAAGTGGATAAGGAAGCAAGAAAACTTGAGTGCGTACTTGATTCATTAATATTAAGTCTAGCCGCCAAATAAGTCCTAAACTTATGGCACTAAAATATGAGCAACAATTTCAACTTGAAAATTTACCATAAACCAGTGTGGCTTAAATTAACGTATAACATGTGAGTTCATTGTTGATATATTTACACGTGAGTTATCCTACGTACAAAATGTGTAGTATAAAGATTTCAATAGGAGTCAATATTTTTTCATACGGCCCTTGATGAAACTTTACTAGAATTCCATTGATCTATCATTTGCGTATCATGTATGCTAATCAATGAAATTGTAACCAGTAAAATCTAGCATTCATATCCTACTTAATTAGCTATACAATATTCTTAAGTAATGCAAAGGTTGAATGTTGACGGACCTTTAATTTGTCATTTTTATGCCATAATTAATTGGAAGAAGCATTTCAACACGGCCTATGCACACGTGTGCTGATTATTTTGACTAAATTATCCACTAATTAAACAAGTCACCATCAATGATGTAGTGACATTAACTCCCCTCGTTCTAGATTACAAGATACATTGAATCCCAATCTTAACTAATCAAATCGAATAAATTAATGGCAAGGCACAAAATTATATATTCTCTTTCATTAGTTTGTCTTGAATTACTAGTAACTTTGTTTATAGAGTTTTCTATTTATTGCTATTTTTAGCCACACGACCATTCGTGTACTTCTGTTTATTTTCGTGTGTATTTGTCTCTTTAACCGTTTCCCCTAGTTGCCTTTAGTTTGTTTGTCCGTTGGTGCGACATCGACGAGTTGTTGTAACTCCTGAAATCTCGTGGATGTAATTAACAAACGGGCAGTGATAAACGTACATAATTGTGTGTACATAACCAAACTTTTTTTAACATTTTACATTGAAAATCGTTTTATCAACATTAATTGATTTAAAATAAATTTCACACTGCTATTCATTTTGCAACACTTCGAAGAAAAAAAAAATTATACTTAAATATGTGTATATTTAAGCAAAAAAATATTCTTACTAAATATTAATTCAAATCAAGCTCGAAATCATGTTACGATTCGATATAAAATTTCTATATCAATTATTTTTTATTGCTACATATAATTCAATAAATAAATGTGAGAAAATGGACCTACTTCGGATTAGGCTTAAGAATTAATTTCCTTTGGGCTGAATTAATTCACAGCCCATAGTTTTGAGTGGATGGCCCAGAGTGCTGGCCCGTTACTTACCTGAGGGGTTTCACCGATGGCTGCCACATGGCACTCCATGCGGATCCTGGTTGACAACCGTTGGATGTAGGGTTGTGTTTGTGCTGAGTGTTAAACTACACCCTTCTCTCTTCCGCCTCTGATTCACTCACTCTCGCACTCCCCCTCTTCAGATTATACTATGCCTTCTCTCTAGAACTCTCTTCTCTCTCTCTTGTGAAATTGCTCTGATCTTCTTCTCCGGTCACTCTAATCTCTGTTCCAGTGAGATACGAGTGTGAATCCCTCAACTCCTGTGTTGACCCGTTGGGTTCCTTCGAGACCTGAACAGTTTGTTCGCATCTGTGCGTTCGGTCGAAGTTCATCGGTTAATTTCTTAGATCCGTGAGATCTATGTGTTCTTGAGACGATTGATAGTGCTTGTGAGATGTTTTGGTGGCCACGTGTTGAGATTGGCCGGTGCGTTGTAGTAATCGGTGAACTCCTAGGGTTTGGGGGTTAGATTCTCTTGCGGTGCTCTCTTGTGACTCATTGGTGAAGATTGAGGAGGTCCTTGGCCCGGTGCAATCGTGTGTGTGACCTGAGCCATATCCTAAATCTTCTGGATTCGTTGTTTTGTCTTTTCTCTTTCAGACGCGAAAGGATCTTGTTATTGTGTTATTAATTTGTGTACTTGAGTGTGCAGGTGGTTCTACAGAGAGTTAGCTTGAAGTATCAGATTGGTCAAGCATATGATAATAGCTATCACTTTTAAGTATTCTTGTACTTAGTCACAAATTGTAATAGTTATCACTTTTTTGCTGAAATTCAGATACACAAGACCACTCCTTATACCCCTCAGCAAAATGGAGTTGCTGAAAGGATGAACAGAACCCTTTTAGAAGAGGTTAAGTGTCTTTTGTCTAAAAGTGGTTTGTCTAAAATATTTTGGGGTGAAGCCCTTCTGCGTTCAGCGTACCTGGTGAATAGGTCTCTCTCAATCCCTCTCAAGGGTAAATGTCCTGAGTCTATATTCACAAATAGAAAATATTTTATTCCATTTAAGAGTCTTTGGTTGTAGTGCCTTTATGCATTCCAAAACTGACAAGCTGTATCCCATATCCAAGAAAGGGGTGTTTCTTGGATATCCTGAGGGTATAAGGGGTTATAGGATTTGGAATAGGAGTGAACCAGGTTTTAGGGTCACAATGAGTAGGGATGTGGTCTTCAATGAGGATGAATTCTCTTGTCTTAAAACTGCCCCTGATTCCTCTCCAACAAGTGTTGACAGTGAGCCTCTTAGTGAGGTGGAGTCCACTGACACTCTCACTGAGGTAGAGTCATCTAATGATGCTCCAAGTGAGGTGGAGTACTTCTGGAAATCAAATCTTATAGCCCTAACCCTGAACCTGAACCTGAACCTGAACCTGAGCCTGAGCCTGAGCCCCAAAATGTGACTCATCATAAAGACCAAATAGTTGAGCCTAACCATGTTCCAGATTTACAAAATTACCTCCTGTCTAGAGATAGAGGCAGAAGGATTGTTAATCCTCCTGTTAGGTACATTGGCATTGTGAATTTAATTGCTCTTGCTTTTAATGTGTATGAATCTGATGGGAATGAACCTCAATCTTATAAGCAGACCCTCAAATCTAAGTTTTGGAATCTGTGGCACAAAGTCATGGAAGATGAAATGTTATCTCTGAAAGTGAATTATACCTAGTTACTTGTTCCCCTCCCTGCTGGTGCCTACATTGTTAACTGCAGGTGGCTTAATAAGATTAAAAATGAGGTGGATGGTTTAAGGTACAAGGTCAGACTTGTGACCAAAGGGTTTACTCAATAAGAGTGAGTAGATTATACTGAAATATATGCTCTTGTGGTGAAATTTACTACTATTAGACTTATGATTACTCTGCGTGCTCACTTTGATTGGGAGTTAAAACAAATGGATGTCAAAACTGCGTTCTTGCATAGTTTAGATTAACATATCTATATGAGACAACCTGAGGGTTTTGTGGATCCTAAGTACCCCAATCATGTTTGCTTGCTTAAAAGGCTTTGTGTGGTTTAAAGCAATCCCCTAGACAATGGAATATCAAGTTTAATTCTTGTATGCAAAACTTCGGTTTGTTAGAAGTAGCTTTGGTGCTTGCCTGTATGTGAAAAACCTTGATAAAGTTCTTGTGTTCTTATTGTTATATGTTGATGATATGTTGATTATGGAACCATACCTTAAATCTATCAAGCATGTGCATGTTGCTTTGTGTGATAACTTTGATATGAAGTATCTTGGTGATGCTCAAAAGATTTTGGATATTAATATCTTTAGGAACAGAAGAGAGTAGAAGAGAGTATGTCCTTGTGCTTCACCAAGAACCATATGTGCTTAAGATCTTGCAAAAGTTTAACATGTCTGCTGCTAAAACTGCTTCTGTGTTTTTAGCTGCTCATTTTCTGTTGAGTAAATATTTGTGTCCAAAGTCTGAAGTTGATATTGCTGCTCTGAAAAAGGTGTCTTATGTCAATGCTATAGATTATGTTATGTACTTGATAGTCAGTACTCGGCCTGATATTGCTTATGTTGTTTCTTGATTGAGTAGATATATGTCTAACCCTAGACTTGTGCACTGGGAGGCCCTGAAATGGCTTCTTAGATATCTGAAACATACTGCAAAGTATGGTTTGTGATTTTCTAAGTGTGATGATGGTGTTGAGCTATGTGGTTTTATTGATTCTAACTATGCTAATGACAAGGACAAGAGAAACTCAACTACTTCCGATGTGTTTACTATGTGTAGGTCTTGCAAAAGTTGGAAATTACAACTGCAACACATAGTTGCCCTCTCCTCCACTACTGAGTCACAGTATATAGCCATCACAGAGGCTATGAAGGAGGTTATATGGTTGAAGGGAGTTCTCTAAACTTAAATTCTTAAAAGCTACTCCTGTTGTATATTCTAATAGTTAGTCTGTTATACAATTGTGCAAAAACCATGTGTTTCATGATAGGACCAAGCATATAGATGTTAGGTTCCATTTCATGAGAGATGTTGTTGAAAAAGGTGAGATTTTGTTGCATAAGGTGCATACTGATAAAAATCCTACTAACATGGGTACTAAATGTTTTCCTGTTGATAAACTACTCACTTGCATTAGAAGTTTGCATTTTGATTGTGGCTAGCATGTGCATGTCCAGGGAGAAAGACCTTATTGATTCCTTAAGTCGAAATCACAAGGCAATTAAAGTCCAACAAGACTAATTGGCTTGTCATCTGGTGTCTTGTTATGCAACCTGGTTATTCTCTTGACTAATGAACTTCTAACTCTTTGGTGTCTTGGGATAACCTTGTATGCTAGGATGAAGCAACACGTGGACCAAGGCTCTCCTTTGTTTATCCAAAGTGGCCCAAGGTGGAGTATGTGAGAAAATGGACCTACTTCGGTTTGGGCTTAAGAATTAATTATCTTTGGGCTGAATTAATTCACAGCCCATAGTTTTGAGTGGTTGGCCCAGAGTGTTGGCCCGTTACTTACATGAGGGGGAGGGGGTTCATCGATGGTTGCCGCGTGGCGCTCCACGAGGATCCTGGTTGACAACCATTGGATGTAGGGTTTTGTTTGTGCTGAGTGTTAAACTACACTTCCGTCTCTGATTCACTCACTCTCTCTTGTGAAATTGCTCCGATCTTCTTCTCCGGTCACTCTAATCTATGTTCTAGTGAGATACGAGTGTGAATCCCTCAACTCCTTTGTTGACCTGGAGGATTCCTTCGAGACCTGAACGGTTTGTTCGCGTCTGTGTGTTCGGTCGAAGTTCATTGGTTAATTTCTTAGATATGTGAGATCTCTGTGTTCTTGAGACGATTGATAGTGCTTGTGAGATGTTTTGGTGACCGCGTGTTGAGATTGGCTGGTGCGTTGTAGTAATCGGTGGACTCCTAGTGTTTGGGGGTTAGATTCTCTTGAGGTGCTCCCTTGTGACTCATTGGTGAAGATTGAGGAGGTCCTTGGCCCGGTGCAATTGTGTGTGCGACCTGAGCCATATCCTAAATCTTCTGGATTCGTTGTCTTGTCTTTTTTTCTTTCAGATCCAAAAGGATCTTGTTATTGTGTTACTGATTTGTGTACTTGAGTGTGCAGGTGGTTCTACATAGAGTTAGCTTGGAGTATTAGATTGGTCAAGCATCTGATAATAGCTAGGGTTTCTTTGTATTCATGTACTTAGTCACAAATTCTTTGTATTTCTTGGCTTGTTCCTACTGAGATTAGTCATCTCAGTAACGATCTAATACAAAGAGGTCCTTGTAATTAGTGAATTCAGAGTGACCTGATCCCTATAATAACAAAACTAATTATTAATTAAATCCACTTAAATTTAAAAAATTTAAAATATTATGTACATATACATGTACATTTATCTTTTCCCTTAACAATAATATTTTCCGTTCTGAAAATTTTCATCAATAATCTTTGCTTTTATTATGGTGTATATACACTTTGAAATTATTTTAAATATTTATTATGCTACTAATTGAAGATGTGTGTATAGATTCTCCCAGAAACTACATTTGCTAATTATTTCTGCATGATGATTTGCTTTGATTTTATGAGGTTTAATGATACTATCCAATAATAATAATACTCCATATAAGTGCTTTCAAACAATAAAATCAACTAGTCCGCGGCAACTTATAGTTGAACAAGGTAATTTAAACACCCAGTCTATGTATTTACTTAATTTAAATATTATATTGGTTTCACACTGATAGTGCTTTTGTTACAATATGAAGAAACTTCCACCAAACTTCAAAATATTTGCATATATTAACTAGTTCTTGCATCATCTTCGTTGAAAAGAATAAGTAGTATTAATCATCGATAATTTTGTGTAATTTTTGGAAATTATGGGACTCTATTTATTTATAAATAATAAATATGCATTCTCCTTCGCTGATGTCATGCTCATGCATATGATTAAGCATTGGTCAGAAATCTATCTAGCTATTTAACTTTTTATGACCCAGTCTTGTTATTAATTTTTTGTTCAATTATTTTGAATCTTTAATATCTGTTTCAAGCTGTCATATTTTGTATGTAACATCATGCATTTGAACATACTTTGGATTTTATGATTATTATTATTGATTTTACTGCATATACTATAAAAAGGACAATGTAAGTGTAATTGTTGCTGGAAAGCAAATTACAAAGTGGAATTTATCTTTCAATATATAGTCAACACAAAGAAATCGGAATCAAAATTCCTAATTATATGTATGTGAACTAGCTAGAACTCCTATTCGATTTGTTACTTGGAATTTAATGCAACAAATCAACACAAATTTTCTACACCACAAAAAAGGCCCATTTCTGGCGAAAAACGTCCGACGCTAATTAGTTACATTTTCAGCGCCCGTGCCGAATTTTGGCAGCTCGATTACGCACCAAATTATCGACAAATTTAGCGATAGATTGGCGTCCGCTGATCATTTTCGGCACACAAAATCCGCTGATAGTATAATAAAAATATATCATAAGATGCATTAATTACCATCTTATATGAATTTGTCGGTAAAATTCATCCCATGATAATTTGTTGGTAAATTACAACATTAGTTTTTTGATGGCATCGTAATGAAGGATTTTAGCAGCAAAGCAATATCGCCGGTTAGCTCAAGGTTAATGATCAATCAAAATATATACTCCCTCCGGTCCCTATTAAATATCTCATATTTTCCTATTTGGAAAGTCCTCTATAATTTGTCTCATTTCACTTTATTATTTTTAGTAAGTGGAGCAAATACCCATTATACTCACAATTACTATAAAACTAGCACTAGTAATATACTAGTATAAAAGTATGATTCATATTCCACTGACTGTTTCAACTCATTTTTCTTTATAAAGTTAAATAATTTTTTAAAACTCATAGCGATTAATTATGAAATATTTAATATGGACCGAAGTAGGTAAGATGGTCTCAATGTGCGGATTCAAGCTCATATGTGATTCAAGTTAATTAGTTGTTTGATAGTTTGTATATTCGGGTCTTGGCCCACTAAACAAATCTTGGTCCGTCACTAACTTTTGATAAGTGATTCAAAATGCCTCTCTTTGTTGACTACCAATTTTTTAGTTTCTTTAACTTTTGATAATTCTCTTCAAATTTACAGAGTGTGGATTTTTCAAGGGTGCAACCAATTTTTCGACAAGAATGGGTCAAAATGTGCAAATTTTCTCATGTTTTGTGGGGGATTAGGTCTAGAAATTTTATAATTATTGTAAAAAAAAGTTAAACTACGTCATTAATTATCAATGTGGACAAGAAATTATTAATAGAATATTTGATGGGGGAACAAAACAGATTCTCCTAAGATTATCCAAAATTTCGTGATGGAACATCTTTAGCAATTAGTCATAAAAGGCAGGAGATTTTAGAAACTTCGGAATATCTTCATTTAATAGAGAATTTTGCATTATTGGACAAGAATATATTAACACAGAGGTCAATTTAGTTTTTAGATATTGTATAACATAAGATAGAATTTCAATTTTTTTATTTTCTTTCAATATTTTCTAGAACGTGTGAGACAGTTCAAAGTTGAAGTTTACTGAAGTATTAGAGTATATTTATAATGAAATAAATAAGTCGGAATTAGCTGTTTATTTAAGAAGAATTATAGTCCTAGGCTCCTAGCTACTTTTACGTGTTGGACAAGATGGATTTAATCACGTAATATTTCCACTTACTAAACTATATTACAAAATATCCTTACTAATACATTCATAAGATGATTATTTTTCATTTTTAATCTTTTCTCGCATACACGGGTAGGGGCAGGGATGGACTTAGAATAACATGTTAGTAGGGGCCGACTATATATGTCTTATGACTACTATATTATATATATTTCTTACGCTAATTATATAAAACTAACATTATTTTCATTTTTATTCGTTTGAGAATAATAAAACTCTTCTTATTTTTGTTAGTCATCCACTAACAATATTTTAATCATTTTCTTTTGATCCCTCTTTTATTTTAGAAATTTCACATTAAAACTCGTATTTTATAATTGCCTAGTTTTACAACAACTATAAAAATGCATTAAACCCAAACCATTAAATTTGTTAATAGATTTGTAATTTGTTAATATAGTACTACATCTGTCTTATTAAATATTAACGTTTATTTTTTAGCATGAGATTTGATGTGGTGTTATTTTGTGAGTTAGAGCATCCACATCCGTGCTCTTTGGCAAGAGCAAAGACGTGGGCCAGGAACCCATTTTTACTCACTGTTCTTAGGCAAGAGCACAACACCAACATTCATTCTCTTCCGCAAAGACAAGCTCAAGGATCTCACCATTCTATTATTCAATTTAAATATTTCAATTACTAAAAACATTTCTACAATATAAAAATACATTAAAATATAAAAAATACATAATTAAATCCTAAAAAATAAAAATTACATAATTAAAATCCTAAAAAATAATTAAAATGCTAGAAAATAAAAATTTACCTAATTAAAATCCTACAAATTAAAAATTACATAATTAAAGAGTAAAAAATACCCTCGTGGAAGACTAGTCTTTTATCCCCAATGTTCTTCGGAAAACCTGTATCATTGCCACATGTATGGCAAGTTGGTCGGGAGTCATGTTAGACCTATCGGCCGCATTGAGTTGACCCAAGAGGGTCCACAACGAGTTGGTCGGGGGTTGAGGTGGCACAAAGGGAGCGGGAGCGGGATCGGGGGTGGGTGGAGTCGGAGCGCAACGGCGGTTGGCCGTCGCCTTCTTCCTTCCTTGCGGCCAGCGGAAACTGCTCGGGCCGGCGTCGGGGCTACCCTAGTTAGTTCTGGCAAACTGGGTCGCCATCTCATCGGAGGCGCTGTCGGATAGGGCTACCGACCTCGACCGTTTGCTAGACGAGGATACTACGCTCCCTTATACTTCGGATGCTGGCGCAACTCCTGCCAACAACTGAGGTACTTGAACGGTTTCAAATTCATGGATTGGTAGGTCGCCAAGGCAGCACTGATGATGTCGAGCTCGCTCTTGCCGCTCCCCGCCATCCGCTCTTCCTGGAGGTAATACCCCTGGAACTTTTGGAAGATTGAGAATTGATGAAAGAATTTAGATTAGAATTGTGCAGTGTGGTGTGAAATTTTTGGTGTGGAAGTGAGGGTATTTATAGATGAAAAATGTGAATTTTGGGGAAAAAAATTGAAAAAAAAATTAAAAGTGGGAAAAAAATGGATATAATTTTTTGGGAAGTGGAAAAATATTTTTTTTATTTTCTATTTTTTTAAATTAAAACCGAATTTTAAAAAAAAAAACTAAAAATGCCAACGGCTATGCCGTTGGCCAATCCCGTCGCGCCACATCAGTGTGCTCGCTGGCACGGACGTGCTCGATGCATCGAGCAGTGTCGTGCCAGCGGCGGCAGCAATGCGTCGCACCAGCAGCACAGACGCCATCCGTGCCAGCGAGCACAGCTGGATGCTCTTCATAAAGAGAGATAAAAGTAAGAAAGAGAGATAGAGAAGTAGAAATGATGGTTTTTCACTTTAAGAAATATTTTATTTTTAATGGAACAAATAAAAAAAGAAAATTTGGAAAGAAAATTAATACTCCGTGCTATGCAATTTGTGATACCATCGTATATTTCATCTATTGAGAAAAAGAAAAATAAAACCATCATGTATTTCATGTTTTTATCTGTTGCATCGGTTAATGGAAAAGAATAGTAGCACTATTATTTTAAAACAAACAAACAAGAAAACTCTTTAAATTTACTTTATTTTAGTTCAATAAATGAATTGACACAGTTTTTGAGACACTAGGTTCATGCTTGGTATGATAGAATCGAATGAGGGTGGAATGAAATGAAGATAGGAATAAAATGTCAATTTCTTTGAATTTCCTTTGCATTTTCATCTATTCACTCAATCATTCCATCACATCAATCAAAGGAACGGAATGGAGGTAGAAATGACATTTCATTCCACCATACCAAGTAGGGTAGTATTATTAAATTGAATCATCTTCTTCACTAACACCCGGCGGCCATTGTTGTCCATTTCTGTTTGCAATTTTTATTTTCAGATTTATTCCAGCCCTTTTATCATATAAATTTTGATGATTTACTCTTCAAAGACACTTATTTAGTAAGGCTATAGATGATTTTCCAAAAATGAAAAACCAAAAATATTACATTTTGGGTAAGGGCTTAAGCCCCACCCTTCTCCTATGTCTATAAATGTTTTTTGGTGAACATATTTTTTTACCCTAATCAACCTTTTGTATTTATTACTCTCTTCTCGGTATTTTCTTAATCTTTTGTTACACTTCAATATTTTAATGAAATTGTTGCATTCCTAAATTTCTAATATCGCGATAGAGGCCCAGTGTTTTATTGGGCTTAGATCATGGGCCTGATTAATAGAACCAAACCCATAAAATCCATCAAAATACTACAATACACAGTTACACAACACAAACATGAAACTTCAGCAATTTAATTTTCCACATTATCGACTTCGTATGGATTACATTCAACATATTTTTAGATTATGCAAATCGAGAACCGTATTCATATTTAAAAGTGGCCGGCCACAAAATACATTATTTTGGGCCCTTTAAATAACCCAAGTATTTTACTCTAGAAAATTACTACGATAAAGGCTAGAAATAGGAAAACGAAAATAAAACGAGGAAAAAGGAAAGATTTTCGAGTAATATTCACTTTCTATCTATTAACAAGTCAATATTCTTATTCAAATCAAAATTTTGTGAATATAATATGATCAAATAGCAATTATAGCACTACTCTTTCATGTCTAGAAATAGAGAATATACGATAATATGTTCGTGCATAAAAAAATGCCAAAAGTTGGCATTGCCGGCTCTACAATAACCAACTCAAGCCATTACTCAACTAATGCACCAATTTGTTTTTATTTCATCTTTGACCACTACTAAATCCCTCTTCCTCAATTTCTTGTTTTTTACCTCTAAATTTTCAATCTTTAAAAACATCACAATCCCACAAATCTTTTTCATGATAATGAAGAAAGGTCTCTTCTCTTGCTTCCACCCTCTGGTGTTGGAAACCCAAACAGATCAAACCAATTCCAATCACAAGAAAAAGTGTCACAAAAGTTCAAGCTCAAAAAGGCCACTTTCTCATGTTCTTGAAATCCTCCTCCCCAAAGCCTCACTGGTTAGTGAAGTAGTTAGTTAGTTAGTTAGTTAGTTAGTATCCCTTTTCATCACTAATTGATCCCTTTTCTGCCCTCTTGCAGAAGATAAAGGTCTCCGGTGGCAGCATTCGACAGCTCGGGAAAATCTCCGGTCATCTGCAGATAAATGGTAATGGCAAAACGACAAGAGACGGAGGAGTTGAGGAGGCTGAGGTCTTGCAGCCTCCAGACGGAAGCTCCAGCTCTTGTCCCTCCTTGAACGAGTCGTTTGATCATGGAGAAGTTTGCCTCGAGAGAAGGCCGTGTTCGTGCAAGATCAACCCTGGTTTGTGTCTGTTGATTGCCACTCTCTTTTTCACTGTGGTTTGGGGCAGAGTTAGAGCGGTTGTGTTTGCATTGATGCTTCTTTACCTGTTTCCCGTGTGGGGCCGCTTTCTCCGGTGACCGGAAGCTGCCGGAGAAAGAGAGCCGGTAGCTGAGAGTATAGACTATGCAAAAAGACAATCTCTTTATATAGACTAGGCAAAAAGACATGATTTTTTTTCAACATTATTCAACAAGCTTACAAACTGTGAATCTTGATTACATACATGATGCTATAAATACAAAACGAGACAATTATACATATATATACTATCTAATACATGTCAAGATTCCCAACACAACTTAGTTATATTTAGTGTCTTACCCGGCTAGCCCGTTGCTGACAACACGCTGCTGTTCATGGAGTTAGACGAAGCACTTGAGGAGGCGTTGCTCTTTGCCTGCGAGCTCTGGTCTGTAGAGGAGTCAGTGAAGAACACTATGTGTTCCTGTGTCTCAACAAAGACCTGGAGTGAACGAGGGATCGGAGGCGGGTTCACATCCATTACGCCTTCGAGAATTTGAACAACCTGCCCCATTGATGGCCTCGCGTCCTCATCGTCTTGGATGCACCAACAGGCAATCTTGCAAATCTTCAGCACCTGTTCCGCATCAGCGTTTCTGTCCAAAACAGGATCCAATAGGCTGAGCAAGTCGCCTCCATTGACAGCTGCGTTGGCTGCCCACGAGGGGAAGAATTTGACAGTCCCATCCTCCGAGCTCTCTGAATTTCTCCTTCCGGAGACTAACTCAAAAAGCATCATCCCGTAGCTGTAGACGTCTGCTTTGGCTGTTATGGCAACTCCGGATATCCACTCAGGCGCAAGGTAGCCTCTCGTTCCTCTCATGGTGGTGAGGACGCGGCTGAAATCACGCCCCACGAGCTTGGCCAGGCCGAAGTCCGCCACCTTGGGACAGAACTCAGGGTCCAGCAATATGTTCTCTGGTTTTATATCACAGTGGATGATGCAGTCCCTGCATTTCTCATGAAGATACGACAGCCCTCTAGCGATCCCAAGGGCGATTTGGTACCTCGTCTTCCAATCCAAGAACTTGATCTCGTTCGCGTGAAAGAGATGAGAGTCAAGGGATCCGTTCTCCATGTAATCATATACCAACAGCTTCTTGCTACCTTCGGAGCAGAAGCCACGGAGCCTCACAAGATTCACATGTTGAATCGTCCCAATCGTGCTGACCTCTGTCCTGAACTGCTTCTCTCCCTGTGTGATGCTCTCGAGCTTCTTAGCAGCAATGACTGTTGAATCAGGTAAAGTCCCCTTAAAAACAGATCCAAAGCCACCACCTCCCAACTTATCCGAGAAGTTCTTCGTTGCATTCTGCAAGTCCTTGTATGCAAATACAGCCAATGAACCCTCCACTGCTTTAGAACTCCCAACTGCTCGTTTCCGCCTCCTCCAAATCAACCCCACCACGACTGCAACCACGACCAAGGCACCTCCAACACAGCCCGCAACAACACCAATCATGGACCCCTTACTATTCTTCGAACCAGAAAACACCGATGAAGAGGCAGACAACCTAATGTGAATCACTTTACCATTACCATCTCCTTCATTCAACTGCTGCAGATTCACCAAATCCCCTTTCCAGACAGAACATCCTCTCCCTTCATCATAGGCATAAGCCGTGCAAGAACAATCGTTGAAGCAACTCGACTCACACTCTCCAACACTCCCAACTGTCAACAGGTCCTCATTCACAGGCAATCCCACATTGGTGACAGGCCAAAAGCTATCTCCCCTCCCATTAGAACCATTACATTGCAAGCTCACATCCCTCACACAACCACCCGAATAATCCTTCAAATCCCAATCACTCAGATTTCTAATCCTAAACCCCGGCAAGCAACTACAGGATGGCAATACATTCTGGCAGCTACCAAATGCCCCACAATAATCATGAACTTGGCATTGCTCCCTCGGCTGAGTCCAAAACAAGTTCCAATCATTTTCATCAAGAATTGTCTGCTGCTTAATCTGCCCCGACACATCCATGATAAAGCGCGATATAACAGCAGGATTATGCATAGAATATGTGAAATAACTCTCATTGGTATTATTTTCATAGCTAAAATCAAAATAGGAAGTCAGTCTCATTTCAGGAACCTTACTAAAAATATGGCCATTCCAAGGCCCGCTAGTCCAATACTCCACACTCCTATTCCATTTTATGAGATACTGACTCCCATCCGGATCGAGCTCGAGCGAAAAAAGCCCCATTGCAGGATCCTCCTCATTTTTCCAAGAAGTTAAGAGCTGCTTCTTTTTAGTGATTTTATCATAGGCAATTTTCCCTCCTGGAAGCCATGTGTGCACCGGATGATCGAAACTCTGCCACAAAACTTGCCCGGATCTTGGATTTGAGCCGGTGCCATTGCTCAAAACAAGATTTCCATCATCCCCAAGCACTGCAGCTAAGCTGGAATTGACCGCAGATGTTGAATTCACAGCGGTGGACCAAATCTCTGATCCTAATTCATTCAGCAGAACAAGGTTTCCTCCTGAAATCAGGAGTTTGGCAGTATTGGGATCGGAAACAGGGATTTCTCTATTGGCCACCCAAACTACAGTTTGGTTTTGGACTTTCTTGAACCATATGCCTATGTAGTGCCGAGGAGCCTTGCCTGGTTTGAAGAAGCCGAGCACGAACTTATCCCCTGCGGAGACGATGGTTTGGTCTCCGGAGAGAGTTTGGTTGCCGGAGATAGTATCATTGGCGAACGAGGTGAAAGCATTGATGCAGAAGTAGAGGAGGATGAGATGAATCGTGGTGCAGCCGTGGCTTCTGAGAACCATTGCTGATAACAGAGAGAGAGAGAGGGAGGGAGAGAGAGGAGAAGAAGAAGAAGACTTGGATATTGAAGTGCAGCAGCAATGGTAGTTAGGCTTTCAATAACCAGAAGCGAAAATATTTAATTTTTATTGTCTAAAATATTCAGCAGTTTATATTTTGTGGTATTTAAGAAGTTTTTTCAAAATAAAAGTTGAATATTCGTCAATAGAAATTGAGACTGGGTCTTTTTTAACATATTAATCCACTTTTTATTTAATTTTTTTGAAGAAAAAGACTAAGTCTCACTTTATGTGATTGGACAGGATGGAAACGAAAAGGTCAATGCAAGAGAGTCATTCAATTTATTAGAATGATCATTGGACACGATTAAGAAATAGAAATCCTCTATTTATACCCTTTAGCCACAAAAGAAATATAATTTTTTATTAAAATATTCATAAAAGCAGAAACAAATTAGACCAAAAAATATTACTTACTCCTTAAATAAGGAAATGTTAACTCAATTAAGCTAACTTTATAGTCTTTTGCCGCTGCCTTTATTCCTACATACGGAGCTATATAATTACCTCAACTAATACAATAATTTTTTAAGGATAATTTATTTTGTTTTTTAAAGATATGAATATTTTATATTCCTATTCTGTCTAAGGGTATGATAGGGAATTCTTATATCCACATATAGTATGTATATATAAAAGTTCACTAACAAAAAGGCATGATTTTTATCAACATATTGCTATCTATTCAACAAGCTTACAAACTATAAATCTTGATCACAAAATGCTATAAATACAAAACAGGAAAATGAAACATATATATACTCTATACTATAGCTTACTCAAGCTTCACCTGCCTATGTCAAGATTCCTAACTTAGTTTTATTTAGAGGGCTTAACATTTTCTTGCAATAGAATCTAAAAGCATATGTGTAATCCAAATCATGTCAATGCGAAGTAAGACTAACCCTTTGATGACAACGCGCTGTTCTTGGAGTTAGTCGAAGCACTTGAGGTGTTGCTCTTCGCCTGCGAGCTCTGGTCCGTAGAGGATGAGTCAGTGAAGAACACTATATGTTCCTGGCTCTCAACAAAGACCTGGAGCGAACGAGGGATCGGAGGCACGTTCACATCCATTAGGCCTTCAAGAATTTGAACAACCTGCCCCATTGAAGGCCTTGTGTTCTCATCATCTTGGATGCACCAACAGGCAATCTTGCAAATCTTCAACACCTGTTCCACATCAGCGTTTCTGTCCAACACGGGATCCAATAGGCCAAGCACGTCACCTCCATTGACAATTGCGTTGGCTGCCCACGAGGGGAAGAATTTGACAGCCCCATCCTCCGAGTTCTCTGAATTTCTCCTTCCGGAGACTAACTCAAAAAGCATCATCCCATAGCTGTAGACGTCTGCTTTTGCTGTTATGGCAACTCCGGATATCCACTCAGGCGCAAGGTAGCCCCTCGTTCCTCTCATGGTGGTGAGGACACGGCTGAAATCACGCCCCATGAGCTTGGCCAGGCCGAAATCCGCCACCTTGGGACAGAACTCAGGATCCAGCAATATGTTCTCTGGTTTTATATCGCAGTGGATGATGCAGTCCCTGCATTTCTCATGAAGATACGACAACCCTCTAGCGATCCCAAGGGTGATTTGGTACCTCGTCTCCCAATCCAAGAACTTGGTCTCATTCGCGTAGAAGAGATGCGAGTCCAAGGAGCCATTCTCCATGTAATCATAAACCAACAACTTCTTACTACCTTCTGAGCAGAAGCCACGGAGCCTCACAAGATTCACGTGTTGAATCGTCCCGATCGTGCTGACCTCTGTCCTAAACTGCTTCTCTCCCTGTGTGATGCTCTCGAGCTTCTTAGCAGCAATGACTGTTGAATCAGGTAAAGTGCCCTTAAAAACAGATCCAAAGCCACCACCTCCCAACTTATCCGAGAAGTTCTTCGTTGCATTCTGCAAGTCCTTGTATGCAAATGCAACCAATGAACCCTCCACTGCTTTAGAACTCCCAACTGCACGTCTCCGCCTCCTCCAAATCAACCCCACTACTACAGCCACAACGACCAAGCCACCACCAACACAGCCCACAACAATACCAATCATAGACCCCTTACTATTCTTCGAACCAGAAAACACTTGTGAAGAGGCAGACAGCCTAATGTGAATCACTTTACCATTACCATCTCCTTCATTCAACTGCTGCAGATCCACCAAATCCCCATTCCAAACAGAACATCCTCTTCCTTCCTCATAGGCATAAGCCGTGCAAGAACAATCACGGAAGCAACTCGACTCACACTCTCCAACACTCCCAACCGTCAACGGCTTCTCATTCACAGGCAATTTCACATCAGAGACAGACCAAAACCTATCTCCCCTCCCACCAGAACCAGTACCATTACCACTACACTGCAAGCTCATCTCCCTAACACAACCACCCGAATAATCATTCAAATCCCAATCACTCTGGTTCCTAACCCCAAACCCTGGCAAGCAACTACAGAACGGCAACGCATTCTGGCAGCTACCAAATCCCCCACAGTAATCATGAACTTGGCATTGCTCCCTCGGCTGAGTCCAAAACAAGTTCCAATCACCGTTAACCCACGAAAGCTGCTTGATCTGCCCCGACACATCCATAATAAAACGCGATATAATAGTCGGATTATACAGAGAATACGTGAAATAAGTCTCATTCTCATTATTAACATAGCTAAAATTATAAATGTAATTCAACCTCATTTCAGGAACTAAGCTAAAAATATGGCCATTCCAAGCTCCACTCGTCCAATACTGCTGACTCTTATTCCATTTAATCAGATACTGACTCCCATTCAGATCAAGCTCGAGCGAGAAAAGCCCCATCGCCGGATCCTCCGCATTTTTCCACGAAGTTAAGAGCTGCTTCTCCTTCGTGATCTTATCATACGAAAGTTTCCCTCCCGGAAGCCACGTGTGCACCGGATTATCCAAGCTCTGCCACAGAATCCGTCCGGATCTCGGATTTGAGCCGGATCCATCGCTCAAAACCAAATTCCCGTCATCGCGAAGCACTGCAGCTAAGCTGGAATTGGAATTGGATGTTTGATTCACATCCGTGGACCAAATCTGAGCGCCTAATTCATCGATCAGGACTAGGTTTCCGGCGGAAATCAGGAGTTTGGCGGAATTGGGGTCGGAAACAGGGGTTTCTCGATTGGCGACCCAAACTACGGTTTGTTTGGGGACTTTGTTGTACCAAATGCCGATGTAGTGGCGAGGAGACTTGCCTGGTTTGAAGAAGCCGAGCACGAAGTTATCGCCGGTGGAGACGAGGGTTTGGTCGCCGGAGAGGGCTCGGTTGCCGGAGATGGTGTCGTCGGCGAGGGAAGCGGAAGCGGTGATGCAGAAGTAGAGGAGAATGAGGTGAATTGTGGAGCAGCTGTGGTTGCGGAGAACCATGGCTGTTTACAGAGAGAGATGATGATGAAGATGAAGTGAAGCAGTTATGCATTTCAATGGTTTTTTTAAATAACAGTTGAATATTCGTCAATTGAAAAAAGTGAAAAAATGGTGGATTTCGCACCAAAGAGTAAATGCAAGAAACTCGTGCATAAAAATAATTAAAATGGGTTTTAATATATGTAAAATTATCAACATAATATTATTAATTAGTACTCCCTCTATCCCGGATAATTCGGGTCATTTTGACAGGGCACGGATTTTAAGAATTGTAATGAAAAGTGGGTTGAAAAAGTTAGTGGAATGTGGGTCCTACCTTTATATATTAGTTTTATAATAAAATGTGAGTAGGAATGAGCCAGTGGAATATGGGGTCCACTACCAAAAATGGTAAAAGTGAAATGGGACAAATTATGTGGGACGGACTGAAATGGAAAACCGGGACAAATTATCTGGAACGTAGGGAGTATTAGTACATGTATTTAGCATTTTCCTATTAATCTATTCATTTTGCTTGTCTCTTTCTTAATAGTCTTCCCACCAACAAGAAGTCTTCCCACTTACAAGAAATCAAAAACAAATCATAACCATCTTAGATAGGTCAATTCCTTCTATAATATTAGTGGCTAATCTAATTTATCATTGTATTTATTAATACATGTGATATTCATTTGTATTAATTCCTACTTCACCAATACATTAATACACATATAACAACGAATTTTTTTTTTACCTATTTACGGATTAACGCTTCAAAATCAACCACTTCTAGTTCCTAAATATTCATTTTTTAATTAGACTATTAATAGTTGATCTTGGTCCACTCACTTTATTATGGAAGATGTGCCATTTCAATAATTACCCATTTTTAGAATTAAGCACTTGGAGTCCGTAAACTCTATACACAGAGATGAAAGACGTGTGACATTTAATACACATTACACGAAATCTAAACCTAGCCTTTACAATTTTCGGTCCTCTCTCTAATAAAGGAATTCAAAAATTCTTTTTTGTGTGTTTTTAGTGTTCTTATCTTCTCCTTCAAGGTTTTTATAATTTTTCTAATAGATTCCTCCCACAAGGAAGTTAGATCTAGAGTTGGATCATATGTTAGAAGATCTTTGGGCTCGTTTAGGTCTTGGACCTGATCAGAGCAGTAAAAAAAGGGGCGATGATCATCAAAATTTTTGAAAAAAAAATGTATTTGTCGCAACACGAAATTAAAGCCAGCTATAATACTAATTTTTGTGTTTTTTTCATACTATAAACAACTAAACATAAACAGACAAACTTGTGGTTGAAATTCATTGTAACCTTATTGGATAATTGCACTTAATTACGAATTAAAGTTTGCACCATATAGAATTAGATTCATTGCATAGGCATACATACATATCAATTATCATAAATGGCTTGTGGGTCACACTATTATTATTTATTATGGTGGACATATTAATTTAAGGTGGGCATATTGTTTCAAAATACTTTCTTACAACATGTGACACATTAATTATTTGAAAACAACGTCTCGTGTATCATCCCTATTATTAAATTTCAATAGTTTAAGAGATGTTTAATGTTCAAATTCCATAGCTCCCTTCTCCCAATTAATTAAACTATCGCTAATTCTAACCTTAAACAAAAATACAAAATTGTATTCTTACATATACATAATACATCAATTCGTTTAAAATTTAATATCGCGTCAATTAGAATATTTTGTCATATTTAAAATGTCGCTGGAAAAACTTGTTATGCTAAAATACAAAGCTAGTATATTCTCCTACACTCGAAATTGATAAATTCAAACTAAATACAATTCTTTAAAACAATGAATTCCATGAATAGTTCTTCCTCACATTTTATTTGTACAGTATTTAGGTTCCATGATATTTCAACTTTGCAAAGTAGAAATTATAATTAGCATCCCAACTATCACATGTTCAAGGGTTGATTGTTGTAAAGGTGTAATCTATTTATGATATTTTCCTCTCCCATTACTTTCCACTAACTTTGTGGCTTTCTTTATCTAAAACTTGTGAGTTGGGTTATAAATCATTCAATTTAAATCATATTGTTATATTATATATTCGCCCTTATTATGTAAACCTATTATCACTCCCACAACTTTTAAACCCCCTACAAATTAAATCATATTGTTATTATAATTCGCAATTGTCCAATAAGACTAATTTTTGGGTGAAATTCACAGCGACATGGAAGTCGGAATTTTCGAACTTGGGTGACACTCTGGTTTTACTAAACGTTATCGTTTAAATAGATTTGAAACGACGTCGTTTTCATCATTTTAATCAATTTCAAACATTCTTACTTTGCATCATTTGAGTTTGAATTTTAGAAACTTCTTGATATGAGGTTCGCAGTTTCGACTCACGAATGTGTTCTGCAACTCACCGCTATGTGGAAGCTAGATAGGGGTTCACAACTCTCGAACCGCAATTCAGACATTCGCAAATTTAGGCATTCGCTATTTGGTCTTTCTTTCTCTTACGACAATCGTAAATCGTAAAAAAAGCTACTCCCTCCGTCCCCCATAATTTTTGTCACCATTTGACCCGGCATGGGTTTTAAGAAATGTAGTAGAAAATGGGTCGAAAAAATTAATGGCATGTGAATCCTACTTTTATATATTAGTAGTTTTATAATAAAATGTGAGTGAGAATGAATTAGTGAAATATAGGGTCCACTACCAAAAATGGTAAAAGTGAAAGGTGACAAATTTTTAGGGACGAACGAAAATGGAAATAAGTGATAAATTTTCAAGGACGAAGGGAGTATGATTTAACTTATCTATGTTTAAAAAATTACATGATTAATCAAAAGTTAACAAAAATTATGATTTAAAAACCAAAATTTCCAAAACACTATAACATATACTAGTAGTAATATGTTTATAAAGTAAAATCTTATACTCCGTGTAATACGGCAAAATTCTGCTCCCTCCGCCTCAAAGAAGATGACACACTTGGGAGATGGCACGAGATTTTAAGATATGTTGTTTTGTGTTTTAAGTGGTGAGAGAAAATATAGTACTGATGTATAATTGATGTGAGCGGAAACTTTTTTCAAAAGAGGAAATATGACATCTTTTATAGGATAAATTAAAAAGGAAACTGTGACATCTGCTATATCGGACGGAGGAAATAGTACTTTTTGGAAGAGATCTACCATCGAGCTTCCTAATCTGAGAATCTCTTTTTCTAAAAGCCAAGTCACATCAAAATGGCCCAAAGCTAGAAATGTATGACAACCGCATTGGGCCGAAATGAAGCCAACAGCAGAAAAGAACCATCGCTAAGGCCCACACAAATGGCCCAATAATCAAATGACTTGGCGCCACGTAGGACAATGACATGTATTCCACGTGGCGCGCTCCCTAGAAATGCATAACAACTGCATTGGGCCGACATGAAGCTGACAGCAGAAAATAACCGTCGCTAAGGCCCACACAAAAGGCCCAACAATCAAATGACGTGGCGCCACGTAGGACAACGGCGTGGCATCCACGTGGCTCGCTCCCTAAAAATGCACGACAACAGCATTGGGCCGAAATGAAGCCATAAGCTGAAAAAACCCATCCGTAAGGCCCACACAAAAAGGCCCAACAATCAAATGACGTGGCGCCACGTAGGACAATGACATGGCTTCCGCGTGGCGAGCTCCCTAAAAATGCACGACAACCGCATTGGGCCGAAATGAAGCCAACAGCAGAAAAGAACCATCGGTAGGGCCCACAAAAAAGGCCCAATAATCAAATGACGTGGCGCCACGTAGGACAATGACGTGGCTCGCTCCCCCTCTCCACCTTCAACTTCGGCCAAATTCCGTTATCAAAATCCCTCCTTACTTCTCTCCCTCAAAACAATCCCTCAGCCACAAACCAAAATCTCCGACCATGTCATCATCCTCCTCATCGCCGCCGCCGCCATCCTCCGATCACCACCCCAAAATCCACATCAACCCCGTCCAGGTCAACACCTCCTCCCCCCGCTTCCCGCCTCCCCCCGCCACCCCCAACTCCCTCTACGCCGCCTCCTCCCCCTCCCTCCGCCGCATCGCCATCGCCGTCGACCTCAGCGCCGAGAGCGCCTTCGCCGTGCGGTGGGCCGCCGACAACTACATCCGCCCCGGCGACACCGTCATCCTCCTCCACGTCCGCTCCACCTCCGTCCTCTACGGCGCCGACTGGGGCTCCTCCACCCCCACCAGCGCCGGCGCCGGCGCCGGCAACCCCTTCACCAAGGACGCCGCCGCCGCGGCCGCTGCCTCGCAGCGGACGGAGGAGGAGCTGGACGGGCTCGCCGCCAGGAAGGCGGGGAGCCTCGCGCAGCCGCTCGTGGAGGCGCACGTGCCGGTGAGGATCCACATCGTGAAGGACCACGACATGAAGGAGAGGCTGTGCCTGGAGGTGGAGCGGCTCGGGCTGAGCGCGGTCATCATGGGCAGCCGCGGGATCGGGGCCACCGCGAGGGGGCGGAGGGAGGGGAGGCTCGGGAGCGTTAGCGATTACTGCGTGCAGCACTGCGCGTGCCCCGTCGTGGTGGTGAGGTATAAGCACGACGGGGAGGAGGACGAGGACGAGGACGAGGAGAAGGAGAGGGAGGAGGAGAATGAGTTCCATGATGCCAATGATCAACTCACCAAGTGAACTTTTTTTAGAGGTTAGTGTTTTTTTTTTATGATTTACGCATGCGTCTGACCAACTGAGCTGCGCTGCGCTGGTCAATTAATTATTGTTGCCATTGCGTGTGAATGGAATGGATGAGTGTTTTGTTGTAGTTCATGCAAGAAAGAAATGTAACAACGTTAGAACTATAGGATTTCTACAACATGTGTAACGTTTTATGTCAACAATTGAGGTTCTTCGTAGAATAGTACTCCCTTCGTCCCGCTTTAGCAGTCCCATTGACTTTTCTGCACTCGTTTTATAAAAATGATAATAAATAGTTAAAGTGGAAAAATAATAAAACAAAAAAGAGAATAATGTAGATAAGACTCTTCTCTATATTATTCTCTTTTTTACTTTATTATTTCTCCATTTTAACTATTTATTATCATTTTTACAAAACAAGTGCAGAAAAGTCAATGGGAGAGAGTACTACATAAGATTGAATCTTATGAATGTTGTTTGATTGAGTAGATATGGTCTGATACTTAATCTCAATACAATGATAGCTAAGATTATTCTTAGCTTATACTCCCTCCGTCCCAGATAATTTGGGACACTTTGACTCGGCACGAGTTTTAAGAAATCTAATGGAAAGTGGGTTGAAAAAGTTGGTGGGATGTGGGTCCTACTTTTAAAGTATTAGTTTTATAATAAAATGTGAGTAGAATGAGTTAGTGAAATATGAGGTCCACTACCAAAAATGGTAAAACTGAAGTGGGACAAATTATGTAGGACAGCCTGAAATGGAATACTGAGTCGAATTATCTAGGACGGGGGGAGTAAATCTTGATCCTCTTCCTCTATGATCAAATTAATCACAATCTCATAAGTTAATCTTAAGCAATTCAACAAGGATACATGCATTTTTGCTATTGCAAGACTAGTATGTTCAAGTTATAAGTTTTACTACTAATGCTTGATATATTTTTGCAGTTATCTTGTTATAGATTCAAGAGAGGCCGGAATCAGAATGCTAGAGTTGGATTAATCAGCCCCAAATGCTGATTGATCACAATATTATGCCTGATAGAAACTTATGTCTTGAAGAATTTTGGAGCTTGAAGAAATAAATTTTTCGTTCATATAAATCTTATTCAAGCCATCTTATAGTTTTCAGTTTTGTATTTATACGTTTCAACAATCATTTAAATCTTAAATTTGGCCCTCCCTCACTGACTGAATTTCGAGATTGTTTAATACTTTTCAAATATGTTGAATTACTTTTATTACTGAGAAATTTTTAGTTCAGCTTGATCATGTACTCAAATATGGGAAAAAGTTGCATAAGAAATTTTTTGAATTAGATATCTTCAAATATAAAAAGCTTGACATTATCTTGTTATGGATATCTATGCAATAAACTTGTCTCACATCAGTTGTGTAAATCAGCATATGTTGGGTTCATAGACTAAAAATACCAATGATATACACACCTCAAGAAAAATGTATAAATAAAAAACACTACCATCTTCAAACTCGTAAATAATTCCAAGCACATTTGTGAGCAAAAATTCAAGAGACCATTACAGAGCAGATAAACTAAATGATATTAGCAAGCACAGCATCACATCTGTGTGAGAAAACATGAAAAAACTCACTACAACCTAGCTTGGTTTCCGCATGTTACGGCCAGCACGGATCACCTCGTCCACAAGTAGCAACTGCGACGCAATCACAGGCCTGCAATTTCACCATGTATAAGAAACAGGGCAGAAAAAATGAGAGCTGCATCACACAATAAGTTTCTTGGCATACCCTGAGTTTATAAGCTGACGCTTGACCGAGTAATTGTCAAAGATGCCCTCCATTTGAGGGTCGATGGGTTCTCCCGTGTGAAGGTTAAGTCCGACTACATTACCCTTATCATGTTCTCCCTGGAAAGAAAGAGTCAGTTTCGAGCGATGATCATAATTTAGATGTTCAACAAATAAGCACAGCTTGGAGACATTAGGCAATTTTTACCGTGAGTTCAATTATCACATCCTGGGTGTCGAGACCTGAATTTTCAGCAAGTATCTTCGGCACCACAAGAAGCGCATCAGCAAAGGCTTCCACACCAAGTTGAGCACGCTATTCAAAGATTCAACAGCATCAGAGCAAATCCCAGAAAAAAGCAGAAAAAATTATGAGTTCAAAGATATTTTGGATTTGAAAAAACGGAAATAACATACTCCTTTAACAGTTTTCTTGACTTCATTAACCAGGTATTGTCTCGCTGCCACCTCAAAAGCACCTGCACCCTAAGATACACAAAAGATAATTGAGACAAGATCGTAAGTTTATTGCACATACAACAAAAGGTGTCAACTCAGAATCTTTAGCATCACCCTTGACAAATTATGTCACTAATCAAGGTGTAATATCTCCCTTAAAATCACAAAAACTCAACATATTTATCAACTCACCAGTACAATAGCTTCGTCTTCAATGGTATTTTTCACTGCCCTCAGACCATCCCGAACAGCATCTTTAATCTGAGCAATTGTATGATCATTTGGCCCTGTATATGAAGAGTGCATCAGTTGATATCCAATCAATATAACCAAATGTTTCAAACACAATTGAATATGAGTTCAATAAAAGTAGAAACAATTAACAGAATAAAGGATACCATAGCAAACAGGCATCGAGACACAGAATTTATCAATATGAGAAACTATGAGTACCTTTAATGAGAATTGTACAGGAGTGGGGGTTTTTGACATTTTCCACGAACGTGTACTTCTCTTCTCCCAATACGTGTTCATTGACCAAGCCAGCCCAACCAAGGCATTCAGGGGTTAAGTCATCAACTGAATTCACAGCCTCTCCTCCACAAGCCAAAACCAATCTCTCCATGTTTCTCCTCTTCGCCCTTCGCAAGGCAATTATCTAAAAGGTGTAGAATAAACCACAGCACACAGAATTAGGACACAAAGTTATGAAACAAATTTCAGTATAAACCCATCAAACAAGTATAATTTGACGCCTAATAGTGAGTAGAACTATAAGAAACAACGAGTCATATTTCAGTCACAGTTAGTAAGGGTAACTTACTCCAGCTCGAGCAAGAAGATCCAATGATGGAGGATCAATCCCTTTCTGATTGAATACAGCAAAGTTGCTGTCATTGTCAGCACACACCTGAAAGAAACACTAGGGATTATCATCTTTGACTTGGAAATATTGCAATTAATCGATCATCCCAATGGCATAGGGGGACATAAAAACCTTATTCTTTAAATCAATAATCTTTTGGACCCTCTCATCAACAGATCTCCTTTCTGCTGCAACCATTGCTTCTCTTTGTTCTGCGCTCGAGTAAAAGAATCCTGCATTTACTTCACTGATAATATATGGTCAATCTTACAGATCAGATCACAGATACCAAAAGAACTAACTGAGAAAGCAAAAAAAAAAGGCACAACACACAAAAGTTACCTTTTTTCATACTCTAGTGATACGTTACAAGTCAAAATGTAACAGTTCTCTGCTCGACGTTTCATATCTGGATGCCTCGAGCCATGGTCAAGAACAAGGCCTTCAACCTAGACATGGTGGTAAGATAATGAGTATGATCACATCAGTGATAAGTAAAAGTACAGACATCACTATGCAATATGACACACCAACCAACAGGCACAAGCTCAAGCAAACAAATATATCCCAGAACACAACCATTGAAGCAGACATAACTTTAACTAGAGCAATTGTATATGACAAGGGACAGAAAATATTCCTAAAGGGTAGGGTAGACATTGCTTCTTTTTAAAAGCAATGTTTACACTTATAAGTAACAAAATCATATTCGACATTTGATTGCAAACGTCAGAAGAATAATATGTCATTTAAGTAACATACCAAACGAGTATCTACATCGAACTTGTGGCGCATGTGCATTATCTCAACCATAAAAAGATCAATAGGCTCTTCAGGCTTGCGGATGCAGAGAACCTGAAACATCATGAGAACATCTTGAAATTTGAAAAAGAAGGCAAGTGGCAATTCACTTTAGGTGCATAATCGCATATTAGCTACTATCATACATCAACATTGCCTATGAAACTAGGCCGTGAAAATAAATTAGAATTCAAGAACTTACAGCATTTACTACAATGTCAGTTAGTTGGTCAGCCAGTGACTCGTATAACTGCACGAAAACAAACAGGTATACGGTGTGTAAGTATACTATTTAATAGTTATAAACATTACTCACAAATAAAGAGGCTGAGGAAAACCTTCGTCCTTAATGCTGTTCTTGCCACCATCTTGAGTATCTCTTTATCAGGTTCATCACCCATCACTACAGGAGTCTTGAACTTTTCTAGAAACTGGAGTGTTGCTCTTTTAGCTATTTCAAATCCATCAACTAGAACACGTGGATGCATTCCTACAATCGGATTGCTCAAGTTTCAGAATTACCATTTATTTTCACTGTGTAAAAATTGCAACTGGTTTAAACATATCGTGATATGTACGTATTTTCTCCTCGAGCCCGAACCACATTATCACAAAGACTCCGGGATGTACAAATAGCGAGACAAGTGCACATAAATTTACAATTTTATGCAAAGAGCATTAAATACCATCATTAATATAGAAACTTTTGTGCAGTGAAGGGGTCAAAGAAGGTTATCTCATACGCCATAAAAGGCTTCCTATTACACTAGTACTCACTCTGGAAGGAACTATTTACTTTACTTCACTCTCCTACACTCAAAGGTACATTTGATATATCAATGCAATGCCCAACACTAACAATATTGAAAAAAAGTATCTATAACCCCATGAGGAGTTCTAGCCTGATAGCTTAAGAAAGTTTATTCAGCTTACCTTCATCTATGTATCGCTCTGACTGTTTCATGAGCTCACCAATAAAGATAACAGTAGAAGTGGTACCATCTCCGCTGGTTTCATCTTGTGCAACAGCAGTCCGAGCAATCATTATGGCTGTAGGGCTTTGTATTTGCTGTGAAAAAAAAAAAGATCCATACTTAAACAATGAAGCAGTAGATATACATTGACGTATTCACTTTTCTGCTAAGTTTCCAGCTTGATTACAATTTACAAGTAATAAATCTCAGAAATTTTGTAATCTAAATGCTCATTCAATCGTTCGCGAGATAAGTGTGCCTTTCTTTCACTTGATTATGTCATCTACCATTATAGCAATCCAAGTCTACTCTGATCATTTCCTCTCCCAGTAATATAGAGTACACTATGCCTTACATCCAAAGGCCCTAACTCTCAACTGATGACAAACTTAAATTGATCCATGGAAAGAATATAACAACACACTGCCAAAATATGTTCTAGCACACAATTTCCACAGAATATAAATTAAAGTAATACATCATTACCAGTAGCATATACACAAAAATGCCAACAATTATCTACTACGCAACTATTTACACAAACATCAAATCAGAAGTTTACATCCACAATCAATCAATAACTCCGAATTACACACTTGGTACGCCAAATGTAAAAAAACAAACCATCTCCTTCAATAGAGTGTTTCCATCCTTAGTGAGCTTAATATCTCCCGCTCCACCGACAAGCCTGCAAACACCAAATTCAAATCACCAAATGCAAATTACCAACAACAAACCCCCAAAATTGAAAGCATAAAACACAGAAACGCCAGAGGAGAGTGAATTCATACATTTTAATAGTTCCTTTCGGGCCGAGATTGCTCTTGAGCACATCCTGGAGGCCTTTCGCCGCATTGATGTTCATGTGAAGCGCGTGAGACTTGTTCAGCACCTCCGCGTTCGGATTCAGCACCTTCAACGACATCGCTACGGTCGCGCACTCGCCGGAAAACCGATTGCAAGGAGCTAGCAGAGAAAGAGCTGCAGTGATGCCGAAATGCTGAGCTAGATCGGAGGTTCGAGTAGGAGTTGGAGAGAGGGAGAAAGAGAAGAGAAGGGTTTTAAATCCTGGACCCGGGCCGGCACTCTTAAACGGGCCGGCCCGTTTTAAATGGGTATGCATTTCCACAACGAAGCCCAGCATTTTTATTCAATAGGGGGCCCAATGGGCTTTAGCCTAAATTGAGAAACTTGAGTTTTTAATTGGTTATAAAAATAAGATAAACTAATTTGTACTCCGTCCCCGATTAAGAGTCACACTTTGACCGGACACGAGTTTTAAGAAATGTAAAGAAAAGTTAGTTGAAAAAGTTAGTGGAACGTGAGACCCATTTTTTATATTGATTTTATAATGAAATGTGAGTGAATTGAGTTAGTGGAATGTGAGACCTACTTACTATTTATGGTAAATATGAAGTGTGACTCTTAAATGGGGACGGACCGAAATGGAAAAGTGTGACTGTTAATCGGGGACGGAGGGAGTAGGATCGAAGTAACTAGAAAGATTGTCATAATCACCTACTTCTAGAAAGATCTTCTAATACGATTAACTTCTGGGTTTGAAATTATGGGGTGTTTGGTTTACAAGATTGTATCCCGTGATTAAATATGTAGTGTGTTTGTTTCATGAAATAATTCAATCCTAGATGAATAATCATGACATAATTAGTCATAACTATCTCATATGACTAAAATAATCTCACAACTCAGTTTTAGGTTATATATTGATATTATTTTATCTAGAAAATCGAACATCAGCTAAATACATATGTTGTCGTACATCAAGGTATAAGGAAAATATCAATGATCTAAATGAATGAAATCATTAAATATATACGTTCTCATACATCAAGGGATAAGGAAAATATCCATGATCTAAACGAATGAAATCGAACTGAAATATTAAATTCAGTTCAGATTTTTAAATTTTCTAATCAAGTCGGATTTTTTTTCTTCAAAATTTCGGATTTTTTGGTTCACTTCGACTTGGTTTTTTTAACCGAAAATATTTGAAAATCTGAATTATATATATAGTAATATATTTTTTTAAAATATTTCTATTTATTTTGGGTTTTCATGTTTTTTTTGGAAATTTTCATTTTTTTTAATTTATTGGTTTGGTTCGGATTTAGTTTTAATAATTTGGATTTTCGGATTGTAATCATTCGGGTAGGTTAGAATTTATATTATTTCAAAATTTAGATTTTGAAATAAGTTTGGATTAGGGGGAAAATGTCCACCCTCGTGCATATAAACCAACATGAGGTTGACAACGGCACACAATAAAATGAGGTTGAAAATTAAGGAATATGATTTGAAAATGACCAATCACCATCTACATAATATCTTGTTTGAAGAGGTTGTTGTGGACTTTGATTAATTGCCACACCAAAATCCAACCATCAATTTCTTCCATTCCTCCTTTAACAAGCAACAACCATCAATTCTCCACCACAAACAACCCATGCCCTAAACACCACCTTTTTTTTATTCTATAGACTTTTCTTGTATCTTATTATTTTATTTGCACTCCATTTTTTGTACTATTCAAGAAAATGAACAATGGTGCCAAATATAATTAGTATGCTTGGTTTCAATTATTCATAATCTCATTTTTCATATTTTCAATAGATTTATTTTGATTTGCAACTAAGCAAGATTTTGCTACTAACATGACTCAATATAAATTGTAATTCAACTAATGAAATTATTTAAGTTTATTATATTGCGACATTGTTTTGCTACGTAGAATATGATGTTTAGTTGATATCTGATAGTGTCACGTAAGTAAATCAACAAGCTATACCTACACTAAAATCTTGATTTATTACAGAATCAGACAAAACGAAACGTTTAATTACAAAATCAGAACAAATTAATTAATAATTTAGTACTCCATAAAAGGATTTTAAAGTTGGCATACGGTAAAAATAATTTAAAAATTTATATACAAATTACTCACATATCAAGTAAGTACTAGTCAATACTAATTCAAATTTCTCTTATTTTTTCTTTGCCGGCGAGTTATCAACGGTTGTGAATTAAGCCGTAAAACACACGAACAATCATTTCTTACAAGAATGAAACATTATTAATATATGATTAACGACCACAAACTTGTCATTAACCTACTCTAAAGATGAGATAAAGCCTATAGGTATTGACTATTAAGCAAGTAAACAACCTAACAAACTCCTAGATATTTTTCACATAAATTTACAAAAACACCCATGTCTCAAGAATTAGAATTAAAATTAAAAAATATAAAATCCCACATTGGGATTAGTTTTGGACCAAGCAAGAAAAGCAAGAGATATGGTTCACTAATTTTGGGGCACGATGACGAAGTCGTCGTCACAATTTGTGATGACAAAGTAGTGGTCTACACAAATTGAGGTCCGTTTTTGAACAAGTATATGTGAACGTTGCAAAACTATATATAAAAGCAATAATTTATTCCACAAATAGCTAACTATTAGCTGGTGTGAAAAAAAAAATGTGTTAAAATTCGTGGCAGTGTCGTAAGATAGAAGTGGTTTGTTGATCATCGCTCTCAATGGATGAAGAACGGAAAAAGAAAATGAGGTCAATGGTAGTTCCAAGGGTCAAATTTAGTGCAGTATAGTTTTCCAATCTTCATGAGCCGGTAATAAAGTTGGTTGACATCTTGACCCTACATGAATCCGCCATTGGCGGTTAATTTTGATTTTCCTGGTCATTTTTCAATCCATCGCTACCAATTAAATCTTGAATTTTTTGAAATATGAGCGAAATAAGTTTCTTTAGGTGTGCATTTTGAGTGATTTAATATCGTAATAAACACTATTAAGTCGCACCACCAAATTATATATACATATATTTGAAATGCGGATTACTCATAATTGATCATGGAATACTTGGAATATATATATATATATATGTATACCCTAATTTGAAACAATTTCGCAAACTATACAAATTGCAAAGTTCATGTTATTGCATAAAGATCTAATTGTTACTCCATGAATTAAAAGATAAAATAGAATATAAGCTCATATCAAAGATTAAAAAAAATAGAATGTAACCTCGTATCAATATAGACAAATTGATGAAAAAATCATGAAACTTGTCAAACAATAGTCATCTCTTAATTTAAAATAGCTAGAAAAACCATGAATTTTGGATTTATTCGCAATTATTTCAGGTCGAAAAATATCATCGTCTATGCTAATAAATTGTTGATGTTTTTATCATGGTTTTGTAAATAGACGGCATCATAAACTCACCGATGATGATGCCTACATATGATTTCTCGCTTATTATATCAGATATAATTTTATAGAAAAAAAAAAGTTGTAATAAAATATTATAACAAATTCAAACTTTATAATTTTTCCAGCATTTTTCACTATCACTAATATAACTAATGCTCATATTACATATCACTAATATAAATAATGCATTACCATTTACATATGTCACTTTACATTGTAATATAATTTGAAATTAGCTGAGCAAATTTCAATTGAGTGCAAATGCACACGTGTAATGTCAATTAGTTTATCATTAAATGCAACACTAATTATCAGTAATATTAATCGAACGTAGTGATCGGATGCCGACTTCGTATACACATTGGTGAATTAATTTGGTCCACGAAAATAAATGAAGTAGTATACAATATTAAATTTGAATTCTTGGCTTATTGCCACATAGGATTATGTATACAAAGATAGTAGTAGAAGGATATATGAAAAGATTTTGTTCTAAAACAACTTCACCATATCCCCTATACGTAATGTAATATTAGAAGGTATAATAAATAGATTTTGTTTTAAAACAACCTCATCACATATAGTTAGCATGAATAATTTGGTTGTCGTATGTATTTTCTTTGTTAGTTCGTGGTGTGCCGTGCTTTCAACTGCTATTTTTTCTTTTGAGCTATGTTGGCTTTGCACTTATTGTGCTGTTTGCTTTGTTGAGTCTTTTTCTTCCGTTTTTTAATTTGTGTACTTTTGATAGTGTTGTACTTTATCTCGCCACTTTTGGGTGGTTTGAGATTTTTTATTTATCGAAAAAAAAGCATGAATAATTTGGTATATTCATATTGGACGAAATAATGATGTCACTAAATTTATGGCTCAAATAATCTAGGTTTAAGTTTAAAACAATATCAAAAGGTTCAAAATCTTAATGACAACTTCGGGTGGGGTATAGGGTATGGAATCGGCCGATCCCACCGTCATCTCATGAAAGTTTAGAAATTTTATAAAATTTGTCTTCTGAATTATCGCCGATTCCACGATATATGACAGCTTTGCTCTAATTCTTTAGAGCTCGAATTTTTTTTCATTTCTTCCATTATTCTTATTAGTAAGTATCGATCGATGCACCATCTTTATCATTCGAGATAACGACCTTGTTCACTGGGTTCGAATTCGACACACCAATTTCCTTTCTTGAATGAAAATTAATCAAAATGTACTATAGCATTCAACTCCCAACATCCGTATGTAATAAAGAGAAATGGGGCCTCAGATTTATCTAAATAGAATATAAAAGTGATAATGTTTAGCCGAAAGAGGAATTTCCAATTTATATATGTGTCCTTTCACGTCGATATAGGTAAGTAGAGAAATGATGAGTGCTTTCCTTGCATCGTTATTAATAAAATAACATCACTATATTTCTTAAATTCGCAATACTATATGAGGAAATGACGTGCCGTAATTTAGTCCATCCACTTACATCTACTACTCAGCCCCAACAACTGGCACTACTAACTAATAAGCTATCATCATAATTGCATAGTAACAAATCATACTAGTAATTAAAAGCTATCATCGTAATTTACTCCATATTTTAATGTTTAATTTCGTAAATACATTAAAATGTGTTTCATAAGTACGTGCGAGCCAATGGATTTATAAGTTCTTTTTCCCAAAGAAGTCCCGCTCCGACGGCCCGACGAGTCATCTACAACAAAGGACCCTCCCCGCAGTGCGCTCTTCCTTGAATTATTCGGTCATGCAATACTTATTGAATACAAACATATGGCTTTTCATATTTAAAAATTTCGATAACTAATAATTATAATAGTAATGATGTTAGTGTTAAGTGCTTTTGCAAATATAGGATTGTAGATAATAGAAATAAATACATAATAATAAGTTATAAGATTAAGATGGCGTTCGGTTTCTAAGATAAAATAATATCAAGATACAATTTAGGATTAAATTGTGAGATTATTGTGGTAATAGGGGTTAGCTAAGACTAATTATCTCATAATTATCCATCTAAGATTGAATTGTGAGGTTAAATCTCGTGAACAAAACACACTATAAATTTAATCTCGGTTACAATCTTGTAAACCGAACACTCCCTAAGTGTTTGATGAGCTGCCATTGTTCTTAACATAGTAGTAGTAGCATTATTTTAGTTGTGTAGCATCGTTAGATTTTTTATATTTAGAGGGGTGTTCGTTGTGCATGATTGTATCTCGTATTAAATATGTAATGTGTTTGGTTCATGAGATAACTCAATTCTACATGGATAATTATGAGATAATTAGTTATAGCTAACCTCATATGACTAAAATAATCTCACAACTCAATCCTACATTATATCTTGATAGTATTATTTTATTTAGAAAACCGAACACCACCTTAGTAAATTGTTATATAAAAGTCTGCTCAACACAAAAATAATATCTTAAAATCTTGATATCAAAATTTAGAATATGCAACCGTACCATTACATTTTTTGGGGATTGCTTCTTGGCGGAGTGATAGTCAATTAAATAAAATTATAGGATAATAATACTAGTTCCACTAACTTTGGAGTGATGTGAGTTCATCATATTACGGTTATACTTATTTTATTTGTTATTACTAATCAATAAAGTAACCACAAACTTATTTTATTATTAGAAATATTACTCCCTCCGTCCCAGATAATTCGTCTCAATTTTCCATTTCGGTCCGTCCCAAATAATTTGTCTCACTTCACTTTTACCATTTTTTGTAGTGGACCCTATATTCCACTAACTTATTCCTACTCATATTTTATTATAAAACTAATATATAAAGGTAGGACTAACATTCCACTGACTTTTTCAACCCACTTTTCATTACAATTCTTAAAACCCGTGTCCGGTCAAAGTGACCCGAATTATCCGAAACGGAGGGAGTATTTTAAATTCCGTGTAAATCGCCGTAATTCCAGCATAATCAAAGCAGCATGATGCAGGTTTGTTAGTAATTAAACATGTACTACAAATATCCATGAAAAAAATGCTATTCAAAGTTGCTACTTGCTACGATTTGACACAAGAATTGTAGTATTGCTACGAACTGAAACAAGAATTGTACTACTTCCGTCCCCAAATTTTGATATACTTTGACACGGCACGAATTTTAAGAAATGTAATGGAAAGTGAGTTGAAAAAGTTAGTAGAATGTGAATCCTACTATTAAAATATCAGTTTATAATAGAATGTGAGTAGAAATGAGTTAGTGAAATATTAGATCCACTGCTTAAAAATGGTAAAAATTTTAGGAACGGACCGAAATAGTAAACTGTGTCAAAATTTGGAAGACGAAGGTAGAAGAATTTCTTATGTGACAATCAGCTTTCAAATGATTCTAATATTAGTAGAAGTATCAAATATGGAGTTGCCATACATGATAATTTTTGTGATAGCATAAAAAATCATATTTACCATCAAAAAATGAAAAAAAAAAATACTTCTCCATAAGATTTTGTTGAATATTTATATATGCATCCCTCAACGGAATGAAATTAGAATATACCAATTTTAGCTATTACTACTACCAAATATTACAACCAATAAAAATTAGTAAAATATTGCACAATAACAATTAAAAAAAAACACTCTAATAAACGTGTAAAATCATTTCCCAATAAACTAATTCTAAAACTCGCATTAACACTAATCCTAACACTAAACCGCTTAATCAACGGCTGAAAAGCCCCAGCGTCAGATTCAGATCAACGTCCCTCTCCTCCGGCGCCACCGCCTCCGATCTCCGCGACTTGCACCGCGCCGTCGCCACCGAATCCGCACAGATATTCAGATCTTCCTGCATCCACCGCCGAATCAGTCAAAAAACAAATCCAAAACAGCACAATTCATTTCAAATCTAGAGAGAGAGAGAGAGATTCATTCGTACGATAATCGCGGCGCGATCGCGGCGCTTCCTCGCGACCGGCGCCGATTCTCCGCCGCTGAGCGAGCTCTCCGGCGGCGGCGACCACGGCGCGACGTGATTCTCCGCCATCTCCTCCGCCGCCGACGCCGATTTCTCCTCCTCATCGCAATGATCGGCGCATTTCCGGCAGGAGGAGAAGGTCGGCGAGAGCTTCGATCCGGTGGAGCACCACGACGTCGGCGACTGGCAGGCGCGGCAGAGGAGGTTTCTCGAATGCCGCGCCACCAGGAAGTTGGCGGAGTGCACCCTGGCGTCGCAGTCCCAGCATAAGATCGCCTGGTCTGACTCGCAGAGTAGCCGCGCCGCTTGTTTACACAGCTCGCATGTTTTCTTCATTTTTTTAAAAAATTGAAACGGAAATCTCTGAAGCGGAAACAGAGGCGAAATTCGAAGCGAGGAGAGTTATTTTATCGCGGAGAGTGATGGTGAATTTGTGAGAAATGAGAGGAATTTTTGCAGTTGAAATAAGAGAGGAATGGAGATGTGAAGAAAGGGAGAGATATGGAGAGAAGAAATGATGGGTGAGGAATGAAAGAGAAGAAGAAAAAGAAGGAAGAACAGATTACTTAATTTCAACTTGCAGTCAACAGCTCCAAAAACCACCTTCTTCTTACTTAAAATTACAAAATTGCCACTCCTAAATTATTTCATAAAGATATACTATTATTTCCTCTTAATTTTTTTATTAATCTTAATTTGTTGAAGGTTTTATCATTACAACACACATATATATAAGATTAACACGGGACAAATTGATTGATGATGAAGCATATTACCAATTGATATGCATTTTCGTTTACATATTCTAGATACATATATTAAATTACTTGAGTAATACTCCCTCGGTTCCCGATGATGAAGTATATTACCAATTGATACATGTGCATTTTCGGTCACACTTTGACCGAGCACGAGTTTTAAGAAATGTTAAGAAAAGTTAGTTGAAAAAGTTAGTGGAATGTGAGATCCATTTTTTATATTGGTTTTATAATAAAATGTGAGTGAATTGAGTTAGTGGAATGTGAGACCTACTTACTATTTATGGTAAAAAATAAAGTGTGACTTTTAATTGGGGACGGACCGAAATAGAAAAGTGTGACTCTTAATCGGAGACGGAGGGAGTATTTTATTTTGATAATCAATTACTTAAAACACTTATTAAGTTATTTTTTAGATAAATTTTTCTTATATGAGTAATTTATTCTCTTGTCTATCTCCTATTTTATGTACTTTTATATTTTAAGCTCAATGCTTAATATTGCTATTACTAATTAAACACCAATTTCTTAAATTTCATATAAAAAAAAAAAGTGTAGTTTAGTGATCTTCCGATTTTAGAATTATTATGTAGTACTTCTATTAGATTTTCAAATTTGATGTTAAAAAGTATAGATTATAGTATCTAACTTAATCTCTCATTTCATCTCAGTTAATGCTTTTACAAAGCAAGTTAACATCAATATGTTTTAATCTTAATTTACATTTTTATGAAGAAATTTTTCTTAAGAAAATTGATATTCATATGTTTTATGGTAATTCAGTTTTTAGAACCCAACCATCCATATTAAATTGTTATTATCCACTAAGATACTGTTAATATTTTAGTATGTAAAGTTATACTACTACAAAGTCTAACTTCTAGAATTAAATTAAGTAAAGATTCGAATAGAATGGATGAGAAAGGGGCAAAGTCGGCAATTCATAAACCAAAGAAAGATGCTGGAGATATTTCGGGACATGGGGAATGTGTGTGGGGTGTGAAACGACATGGAAGGAAGTAGTGGTGGTGAGGGGTGACAGGTGTCGCGATTTAAGGGCACAACACCTGATTTTTCAATGTTTGTGGTCTATGTTTGTGGGCTGGGGTTGTGTGCGGCGACGTCTTGGTTGGTGCACGGGATATTTTTCTCTCTCAGCTGACGTGGCGGCACCCACATTCTTTCTGTTGACGTGGACGTTGCTGGCGGAATGGGGGCACCTGATGCGCACCTGCCTGATGATGTGGAATTTTCTGATTTTTTTATTCAGTTTTGTTATCGTGATGGGCTTGCTAATACTGGGGCGTCCGGAATTTCAGAACGCGTGTTATTTATTATTGGCTGACAAAAATTGTATGGTGAGGAATGATCACAAAATTGTTTTATGCGCTAGAAACAGTCGTACACCGAAAATTATTTTTTATTGATTTTTTTTCATTTTATATTTGTATTTCTTTTGCAAAGATGATACTTTAAATGCTGTGTGGATGAAGTTTATTAGAAAATGGAGTGAATGTATTTGTGTTATTTGATTTTGAAGTTTATTTAAAAAATTCCTTAAAAAAGTTTCAGTAAGCTTTCCGTCCTAATATAAGTGGAGTATTTTTATTTTGACAGATTTTATATAGTGTTATTTTATGATTTAAGTGGAGAGAATAGAGAAACAAAGTGTGATAGTCTACTTTTAGAAATTGAATATGTTTTACATACTCGAAAGTTAAAAAATTATTTATCAAGCATAAAATGCTTTTACTTTTCCATTTTGTCTAGTTTGAGAAAAAAAGGTTACGGAGTAAGTATGATTTAGAGATGGTACTCTTTTTTATCCTAATTACATATCTAACTCGTTAGCAATTCGGGCTTTAAGAAATACTAGTATCTACTCTTGTGTGACGCACGGTTAAATTAATTTTATGGAAACTAATTTAATATTTTATTTTATCATCACTCAAATTTGAAAAAAAAAAAAGACTAAACTTGCGAAACTTAACATCTAACAAATATTTACAATAGGCATATATATATATATATATATATAGACCATATTTGTTCTAAAATTTTCATCATACTTTGTTGTCTTCTAGAATTCTCTACTTTTTTTTCTTATACATTCTATGTATTCCTAAATATTTCTATTATAAATTATCTTCAATTTTAATTACAAAATCAAGCTTATTATTTATTTTTGAACACATTTCGTACAATAAAAATACTAAAATAAGAAGATGATGAAATGCTACTCAGTTGATAAAACATATTTTCTCAATTCAGTAAGTTATATGGATATAGCAATAGCTAAGTATAAAAATAAAATTATACTAATATAGTAAAATTAATCACAACTAATAACTATAATCTCGATCTAGAGTAATATAAGTAAAATGTTAAAATCAATCATGTAATTAGTATAATATTTAAACAATGCATAGTAAAATTTAATGTTAACACCATCGATATGAAATTATTAATATACAATTTATAATGTTCAAAATATGGAAGCCATTGCCATAGAAAAATAAAATAAATATAACCTTCATTCATATTTTTATCAATTTCAAAGATCTAATTTATTAAATTAAACAATAAATTCATCACATTAATCCAAGTCATCGCATAAATCCATAAGAATTTGTTATATCATACATGTCTCATAATAAAATAATCATGTAAACTCTTCACCTATATAATTGGGTCAACTAATTAAAAAGTATATTGCTAACAAATAATTTATTACGTAGTAACTCATTCATATTAAAACATTCGTCTCTGACTCCTCTTTGTACTCCAATACCCCTCCACCTTATCATTTTCCCTACATCTTTTATCCGCCTCCATCTAGCTTGGGTGCCCTTCTACATCACCGGTTATAATCTCCTGCACTTTTCTCGTCTTGCACTGGCGCAATCTATTTCACAAGCCAGATTTTCACCATCTACATGTAATAATTTCAAACAAAAATCAATACATACCCTATATTACAACTTTTGTTATTTCGTTGACTTTAGGTGCTCTTTTTGCATGAAATCTGTGGAAGACGAAGTTTGAGATGAATATATGCAATGCATTAACTTCTAAATATTATAGATGACCAGTTTCTACGATATATTCTATTTGTAAAAAAATATTATAGGCTTATAGCTAAGACAAAAAAAATTAAAACAAAACTATCAAAATAACATTAAGAAAAGAGCTTAAATATGGACTAATATCACTTAAACATTACATGATCCTCAGAATAAGATTTAATAGTGGTATTTTCCTTTCACGTCTGTCACATGACTCTATTGACTCTACCTCAACCTTATTTTCCTTCCCACTCTCCAAATTGATGATTTATACATGTACACGAAAACAATGTGATATTTTATACTCTACGTCTTCTTTGCTTCCGTTTGCCATTTCGTTGACTTTGAGTGTTCTCTTTGCATGAAATCTGTGAAAGCGACGAAGTTCGAGATGAATGGCTTTAACTTCAAATTATTATAGATAGTCAGATTCTATGATTTATTATATTAAAAAAAAATAACATTACTGAAAATAGCTTAAATATGGACTAATATCACTCAAATATAACATGATCATCAAAATAAGATTTAAAAATAATATTTTCCTTTCACCTTCTCTCACATGACTTGCTTTAAGAAATATGATGAAATGTGGGTGAAAAAATTATGTAACGTGAATTCAATTTTTATATACTAATAGTATTAAATTTATAATGATATATGAATAAAATGAGTTAATAAGAATTAACTATAGAGTGTAGTAACGGATTGATTAAAATTGAAATATGTAATCGCGGGGACGAAGCGAGTACTTTTTTAGCATAAAATTCCACCGTTTAGTTTATGTATTTTTCAGTGCCAAACCACGTATAGTCTAAAATTATATATTTGCCAGAAGACAGACGTAACATTAATTATTTTTTCTTAATTATTATAATAAGCATATACTACTATTGATTTTTGTCCTTTGTAATTTATTGAATTTTAGATATGGAGTGTTCTTTTCTCAATGTTTTTTTATAGAATTTGCGAGTTGGGCTTGATAGGTTGCACCAACTCAACTCGGCCCAATATTAGAAGTTGAATCTTTGATTAAGTAGTAACATAATGAACTAGGCCCAACACATTTATGTGTTTTATATTTCATTTTCATGGTTTAATATGAAAATGTAAGTAATATATGTGCTTCTTATTTATCTTTCCCACAAGTCAAATAAACAGCATTTTTCGATTAATTCTAAGATAACCAATCATAAAACAAGGAATTAGGAGAAATTGTGGATCCACGGGTGGTGGATGGGTCGATCGATCGAACATATTATTGACCCATGAGAGTCGAAAAATTCCATCAAATTCGGTCTTTTCATCTGCTGCCAATCGCATAGTATGTTTGCTCCACTTCAGCTCTTCGGGAAACGAGTTCACTTTTATTTTTTCGTTTGCATCTATTGCTAGTGACACTACCGACACACTATTTCTGTCTTTTGATGCCGACAAGTCGACGACTATTAAATTATGGTTTAACCACAAGTGTACCGAACCCGCCTTTTGGTGGAATCCGACTAATCCTGCTCGACCCGGCTTGTGGATTAAGGTTGAAAGTCTCCCAGCGGGTGGCGGAGTTTGAACCCGTGACCTCATGGTCACCACAACTCACCGCTGCCAACTGCGCTGCGACCCGTTGGTATGAATTCGATTTTTTGAACAGCATATTTGATTTTGACTTGTAGCAAGCGTGGTCATTCTTTTATAGTTAAAATTCGACCTTCCTGTCAATTAAATAGTAATGGAATTCAATAAGTTGAATAAGATAAGGCGCTATGGACACGTGACATAATTCAATAATTAGATGAATGAACAAATCTATTGACTTTTCAAAGTCAATGTGGCAGAAAATGTGTTGCAGTTCATAAATTGATATCTTTATTAAATGTGGTTGTGAAATGTGAAATCGAAAGTGACTTAAAAAGAGAATATCGCTTTCATTTTAGAATTTAATAAACAAACTTCTTTGTAGACAAGTGGCCTAAAGTTTCCATGCACGTAGACACTTGTTTGACGAACACAGACACCAACCACATTATACTACTAAAATACTACGTAATTTATAAATTTTTGCATGCAATTAATGAAATCTTATTCCACCTTATAATGTGGAGTAATTCAATATTGAATAATTGAGAAACGATAATACCAACATGCAATAACTTAGTATTTACTTTTAATGCATGGAAGTATTTTTTTACTTATATCCATCTATAATTAATAATATTCCGATTTTGTTCGTTCATATTTATATAATTTGACATAAAAACTCATGTTATTCGAAGATCGATTCACTAAAAAAGATAATAATACGGAGTAAATTAAATGAAATTTGTTTAAAAGTATATTAACTAGTTATAAAAATGGAAATAAGCTGAATATTTATGAAATATGATCTAGTCTTTGATATTATAGAAATGACCAAGAGGTATTGGTAAGGTGGGCATTAGAAAAAAATTAATTGAACCAATAAAGAAAATGCATCACGTTAGTAGTAACGGTCCAAAAAGAAATATGACTCACTTACTATAAATAAAGTAACCGAACTAATAAAGAAAATGTACTCCCTCCGTCCCAGATAATTTGAGACATTTTGACCCGGCACGGGTTTTAAGAAATCTAATGGAAAGTGAGTTGAAAAAGTTGGTGGGATGTGGGTCCTACTTTTAAAGTATTAGTTTTATAATAAAATGTGAGTAGGTATGAGTTAGTAGAATATGAGGTCCACTGCCAAAAATGGTAAAAGTGAAATGGGACAAATTATGTGGGACAGACCAAAATGGAAAACTGGGATGAATTATCTGGGACGGAGGGAGTATCATGTTAGTAGGAAGTAGGAACGGTCCAAAGAGGATTATGACTCACTTACGTAGGATTATCGAAATTATAGATGATGTTAGTATGTCTTGAATCTATACTGTTTGCCGCTAGCCAAACGGGGGGTCCGGGAGGGCGGAGGCGCCCCCGACCCGACGCTATGCTATGTTTCTGTTTTGGGTCCTAATTGTTACTCCTATATTGGGCCTGACCCGTCTCGTGTGCCTATTTACATAGAAGTAAGACACATAACTCTGTAATCGGAAAACACAATCTGAATACAATCCGTTTTCCTTTCTTGTCTGTAGACGCAGCCAACACAACATTAGTGAACCGCATAAATCTGTGTCTCTTTACGTTTCTGTTTGTCTCGATTACACAATTACTCTATTATGTCTCAATTAATGACGGGGTGCTTTAAAATTACAACACCTCTTAAAGTAACACCATACCACCATTCATAGCCAATCATTTGTACACGTGGACGAATAATCAGCTGGCACGTGGCAATCATAAAAAATGCTCAAGTGTAAATATCCAATACACTAAACAGCAATTTACAACAATTTTTTCTCGGCCAACAATATTCAATACGCTAGATTGCTGTCTAGCGTTTATACTATTGTTGTGTAGCGATTATAATATTGCTGCATACGTTATGTCACTGTGTCACTTTAAGAGGTGTTGTCATTTTAACACAAACCTAAACACGACAAGTTAAGTGGCCTAAAAGTATTTGTAGTAAATGAATGAAGTATAGATTCTACACAAAGCTACTTGAATCAAACCTATTCCACTCCCCTCAACACTCAACTTAGCCATGTCTTTCCTCCTCCTCCTCTTATATCTCCTCCCACTCTTCCTCCTCCTCCTCCTCTACACCACCACCAACCACCTCCTCCACAACCTCCACCACCTCCCCCCCACCCCCTTCCCCACCCTCCCCATCCTCGGCCACCTCCACCTCCTCCTCCTCAACCCCTCCCTCCCCTCCCACCGCGCCCTCTCCCTCCTCTCCCGCCGCCACCCCCCCTCCCCCCTCCTCCTCCGCCTCGGCTCCCGCCCCGCCCTCCTCGCCTCCACCCCCTCCTCCGCCCGCCAATGCCTCTCCCTAAACGACGCCGTCTTCGCCAACCGCCCCACCCTCCTCAACGGCAAGCACTTCGGCTACAACTTCACCAGCCTCGCCTGGGCCCCCCACGGCCCCCACTGGCGCCACCTCCGCCGCCTCTCCTCCTCCACCCTCCTCTCCGCCCACAACCTCTCCTCCCTCTCCTCCGTCCGGGCCGAGGAGGCCCGAACACTTGCCCGAAAATTGATGAATCAATGCGTTAAAGAGGTGGAAATGAGGGAGGTTTTCTTCGATCACGCGTACAGAGTGGTGGCGGCGATGATTCTCGGGAGGGCGGGGGAGGCGGAGGGGGCGGAGGCGGAGGGGTTTAGGGAGATTGTGGCGGAGATGGCGGCGGCGACGGTGATGGCTAATGTGGTTGATTTTGTGCCGATTTTGGGGTGGTTTGGGTTTGCGGGCGTGGAGAGGAGGATGAGGCTGGTGCAGGAGAAGAGAGAGAGGTTTATGGAGAATTTTATCGGAAAATATGGAGGCAATGGCGGCGGAGGGGAGAGGAATTTGATCGGAATATTGTTGGATTTGCAGAGGGAGGAGGCGGAGTATTATACGGATGAAATGATCAGGAATTTTCTATTGGTAACCAATCTATTACATTTGTTTCAAATTATTTTATTTGGCATTTGTTTGTTGATATTTAGAAAATTTGAGAAATGATGAATAATTTTGTAAGTAGAGGTGTGAAAGGATACTCTTAATTGGCGGTGATGAAATGCGATGAAGTAACATGTAAATAAGGAGTATGGTTTTCGAGGTTGATAAACATATAAATACATTTTTTAGGAATATACTAATCTAATTATTATGAAACACAAAGTACTTTGATCTGTCCCAAACAAATTGATTTGTATTTTTTAGATATTCAAAACGAAATGAGTCTTTTTTCTTTTGGCAAAAGTTAGTTATATTTTTTATTTTCTCATTACTTGTTTGCTTTATTATTTCTTAATTTTAATATTCACCAAATTTTTGTATTATCATTGATTTGGGAGTAAGGAAGTTATAATTTTTTTTATTTAAGTTACTAAGATCTCCAATCATTTACACCAAACTCAAACCCATTTCTGTGAATATGTTACATCAAAAAATAATTTTATTCCAACCATTTATACCAAATTCAAGATTTACCCCATTTTTGGGTTTTTGTCTCACAAAACTTTTGCAGTAACATCAAATATGGTGTTGTTTCACAAATAAACCCAAACATAGGTTTGAGTTTAGTGTATAGTTGGAGAAGATTTCTATATCAAAACTCATTTTGAGTGTATGGTTGGATATGGTCTAAAACTAAAAATTTGCATGACTTCGAATTTGGGCCATTGAGGGCCATTGGGAGTACTAAAATATGATGTCATGTGGGCCTTTGGACAAGTATAATGTGTACAGAGTGTCTAAATTATGAAAATATTTGAGTTATATTAATTTTCATAGAAAATTATGATTAGATAGAGAAAATGATAAAAAATTGGAAGGGTATATATATTGAAAATAATAAATGAAAGTAAAAATATTTTGTTAAAAAGTGTTGTTGGTTATAATATTATGAAAAACTAAATTAATAAGGGTTAAGAACTTATTATTGGGGAGTTTATAAGCTGTTAGAGCTTATTTTTATAGCATTTAACTGATGTAAATGTTCTTTTATCTTAAACAGGTTATAATCCAAGGAGCAACACACACTACAGCAACCACACTAGAATGGGCCTTCTCCCACCTCCTAGCAAATCAACACACCATCCTAGCTAGAGCGAGGGCCGAAATCGACAATCTCATCGGAAAATCCCGCCTCATCGACGGACCCGACCTGCCCGAACTCCCGTACCTCGGATGCATCATCAACGAGACGCTCCGGATGCATCCGGCGGCCCCGCTCCTGACGCCGCATGTCTCATCGGACGAGTGCCGCGTGGAGGGGTTCCGCGTCCCTCGCGGCACCATGCTGCTGGTGAACGCGTGGGAGATCCACAACAATCCCGAGACGTGGAAGGATCCTGAGAGATTCTTGCCCGAGAGATTTGAGGGCGGGAAAACTGGATTTGAATTTGAATTCAAATTTTTGCCCTTTGGCTGGGGCAGGAGGGCCTGCCCCGGCCAAAGACTGGCTATGGAAATGGTTGGGGTGGCGTTGGGGTGTTTGGTACAATGTTTTGAATGGGAAAAGATTGGTGAGATTGATATGAAAGAAGGGAAAGGGGTTGTCACGTCAAGAGTTCAACCCTTGAGAGCTAAGTTGGTCCCACGCCCATTCCTTGCCAACTTACTTTCTTGAAGCGTCGTCGATGACTGAAAGGTCGTGATTCGATTTCATTAACTGATTATTCGAACCATTCGTGATTGAAAGGTCATGATTTTGATCTTATTAACTAAACCATCAAATTCGATTTGATCTATAACTGAATATTCGAACAATTCGTGATTGAAAGGCCATGATTTTCATCTTATTAACTAAACTTTTGAACCGTCTGTGATTGAAAGGTCGTGATTTTGATCTTATTAACTAAATCTTTGAGCCGTTCGTGATTCAAAGGTTATGAGTTTGGTCTTCTTAATTTTCTTTATTAAATCTTGTGCTATTATATACACTTATTGGTGGCTATTATGCATTATCTTAAGCGAATTTAATGCGAACTAGATTTGCATATAATTATTTAAAACTAATTAAAAAGGATTTCTTAGCTTAAACCCTCGAACGTAACCAATTGCAGACGGTGCTTATTTTAAATCAAGTAGTATTAATTTAATTTAAAATCTAGTAAGGTAAAAATTAGTCCTTATCCGTCGAATCTGTTGTACCCAATTTTATATCATGTACTAATTAATAAATATTTATTATACATCCAATCCAACTATGTACAGCCAAATACTAATAAAAAAGTCCAATCTTAAATTAAGCTTTATAGTCTATTGTCCATATAATTTTTTAATAAAAAAAAGACGCCAATTAAGAAAGCCGGTAGCTCAAAGACTCTGGCTAATGCCTCATTCTTGCTAGCAATTGTTCAGATTTTAAGGCTCGAAGTCGCTGTAATTATTTGTCGCACTCCAAATTCAAAATATTAGATTGCCCGATACTACACGATCAAATTAGAACTTTGTGGTGATCTTCTTAAAAAGCTTCACATGAACAAAATCAAATATTGAGGCATGCATGTTTCCAAGTTCCCACCTCCCAAGTCTCCCTGCAACCCAACAACATCCATCCAAATCATGTGAAAACACTTGTTTATTCAGACAAAATTCACTAAATTAAATTCAATGAAACTTCCTCCTGTTCTCATGGGAACAAGTCAGAAATCACAAGAATCCCCTTTTATATTCTAATCCACCCAAAATTACCACAATGCCCCTCTCCCTCTTCCAAGAAAGTTATGCAAGAACCCCATGAATGACTCCCTCTGTACATTGGTTGTCATCAATTCCCCCCTCTTTCCTTGAAATCCACCACACCCTCTCTCCCCTTTTAGTATAAAACCCTCAATCAACATTGCTTAATTATCCAAATTGTGTAAAAATTGAATCTTGATTCTTGATTCAAAATGGCTGGAGGGAATGATCAGTTTGAAGACATGCTGCCATTGATGGCTGAGAGGTTGGGAGGTGAGGGGCTGATTGGGGAGCTATGCAAAGGGTTTGGTCTGCTGATGGATAGGGAAAAGGGGGTGATCACATTTGAGAGTTTGAAGAAGAACTCGGCTCTCTTGGGGCTGCAGGATCTCGGGGACGAGGAGCTCGAGGGGATGCTGAGGGAGGGCGATCTCGACCGGGATGGCGCCCTCGACCAGATGGAGTTTTGTGTGCTCATGTTCAGGTTGAGCCCTCAGCTCATGGACCAGTCTGAGGCCTTGCTGGAGTATGCTTTAGAGCATGAGTTTGGATGGAATTGAATTTTTTTTTTTTTTTGCATTTGTTGAGTTAGGGGGGGCTCGGGCCCGGATCTTGCGTTGCAAATCGTGTTTCATCTTCTGTTTCGTTGTTGTTGTTGATGCGGAGACTACGAGATGTAGCGTGATTTGTGATAATGGATGATCCGTGAATAATTTGTGTATATAGATCAAGCAAAAGTGTCATTAGGCCTCTCAAAGTCGTGTAAATTGATTATTTTGTAATGACAATAATGGAAGCTTTGTTGAATGCATTGTGCATATATGTGAAACAAAAGTGATGATTCTAATAGACTCGTGCAAAATGTTTGTATAGAAAGCAATAAAGAGATCAAATATGACCCTTTTGTCACTAGTTCAGAGATCAAATAATTTGTGCAAATAGATACAACAAATGTATTGATTCTCTCATACTCATACAACGTGTATTAATGATATAAAATATGATGAATATGGAATTAGGAAAAAAAAGATCAAGAAATGATAAAGATATCAAATGAGACCCTTTTATCACTAGTTCATAGATCAAATAATTAGTGCATATAAATCAAAATCAAACAAAAGTATTGAATCTCTCAAACTCATAAAACAGAGTTAATTGTAAAATAAATCATGAAAGATGGTCAAATTCTGGTTTGTTCCATATTTTTCAAGATCTGTAAAATGAATCACGAAGTTTGAGTTTGCAATTATCTCATCCTTCCTTTTTTTCCAGCGAATTACGCGCTGATGTGGCAGTCGGCTTAAAACACGTAGACAAAACGTCATTTTAAATTTAATTAGATAATGATATTTTGCCAATATCCACGTGTTTTAAACCCGACCGCCACATATAATTCATTAAAAAACAGAAAAGATGGGATAAATTTAGAACTTCCTAATTTATTTCTCAGATTTAAAAAAATGTAAAAAGACTTATCACGATAAGTAAAACACGATGTACTTAGTAATTTAGGATCTATCAATCTTATTTATTGCCAACTTTATTAAAAGTACCAAATGCCAATGAAAGTTCCTCCTATCCTCATGGAGCAAGTCCAAAATCACAAGAAACCCATTATTCTAATCAACCCGAAATTACCGTACTGACCCTGTCCCTCTTCCAAGAAAGATATAGCTCCATTTCTCTGTAAGAACCTCAGCCGACAGGCAATGACTGTCTGTACATTGGTTGTCATCAGTCCCCCACTCTTTCCTTGAAATCCACCTCTCCCTATCCCTTTTAGTATAAAACCCTCATGCCCCTTTTCCTCATCATCATCATCACCATTGTTTAATATCCAAATTGTGTTAACAAGAGAGAGTCTTGATTCTTGATTCATAATGGCTGGAGGGAGAAGGGGGAATGATCAGTTCCAAGACATGCTGCCATTGATGGCTGAGAGGTTGGGAGGTGAGGGGATGATTGGGGAGCTCTGCAAAGGTTTTGGTCTGCTGATGGATAGGGAAAAAGGGGTGATCACATTTGAGAGTTTGAAGAAGAACTCAGCTCTCTTGGGGCTGCAGGATCTCGGGGACGAAGAGCTCGAGGGCATGCTGAGGGAGGGCGATCTCGACCGGGATGGCGCCCTCGATCAGATGGAGTTTTGTGTGCTCATGTTCCGGTTGAGCCCTCAGCTCATGGACCAGTCTGAGGCCTTGCTGGAGCATGCCTTGCACCAAGAGTTTAGATGGAAATGATTGTTCTTTTTCTTTTTTGGGGGCTCGGGTTTCATCTTCGTTGTTGTTGATTATGCTGAGACAACGAGATGTAGCGCGATTTGTAATAGACGATCTCGTGGGTGGAACATCGGATGGTATCTCGAATAATTTGTGTATATAGATCAAGGGAAAATGTCAATTAATCCTCGTCAAATCGTCAAATGATGAAATGAAATACGAGACTGAAACACGATAAATAAATAAATAAATGTCAGAGCAAAATAAATGAATTGTATGATCAAATCAAGAACTACTGGAAAACAATGTTAGCATTGGAAGAAGCCCTAGAAAATCCCAAAATCTGTGATTTGATCTTCTCTCTAAGAAGGGAATCTCTGCCTTTAGAAAGACTAGCGCTTAGAAACACCTGCTGCAGCACTTTCCCATGCTTGAGCAAGAACTTCACAAGGCTTACATCATTTGCACACTCTGTGAATCCATGGATCTTCACCACCTTCAGGTGGTGGAGAAACGAGCTCAGCGACTGGGCCTGCGACTCCCAGTGTCGCTCTTCGCCTGAGCTCAGGGACTGCCACAGATCCTTGTTCCATTCCTGGTGGGCGATAATGAGTTTAAGGGAGAGTGTGGATATGGGAACAGAGTTGAATTTGGTGACTTACTTGCTGTTGGGCGCTGCGGTCGCGAATGATCATGATGGTTATGGTGTGGAGGGTGGGAGAGCTCCTGAATATACTTGCTAATCCGGGGTTGTTGTGCTTGTTAAAGGCGGTGGCGAGCTCGAGGTACTTGAGTTTGTTGAATGAGCATAGTGATAGTCCTGCAAAGTGATTGTGTTTTGATAGAATCTGTGGCCACTAACAAAGTTAGGAAGATGGAAGTCTGAATTTAGGGGATTTGATGCAGAGTGAAGAAACACAGATTTTGAATCAGCAGGAACAAAAACTTGAGAAAATTATGGCAGAAATCAGAAACAGAATGTGAATTGTGTGATTCAGCAAACAATCTCAGAACAAACACAGATTTTGAATCAGCAGTTAAAAGTTACCAACAAACTGCTAAAATAGGAATTGCACAGAGTTTGAATCAACAGTTAAAAGTTAACTCAAACTGCTAAATAGGAATTGTGTATATTACTTATGATTTTATGCAGCAATCAATCACAGAACAAATGCAGTTTTTGAATCAATATTTAACAATCACCAACAAACTGGTAAAATAGGAATTGTGTAAAACATATGATTGCTGAAATGCAGATTTATGGATCGGATGAAGAATGTACCTCGATGCACTGGCTTTCGAGAGTGAGAGAGTGGCAATTCGACATTCCAGAAAGGAAATTCCACACGCTTATGATCTTAGACGCACTGAGATCTTCAGGAAGGAGGTAGAAACCAACAAAAGCCTCCTGTAGATGAGTCAAATCATGCAGAATACATTCTTCAGTGACAGCATTGTACGACCAAAACATGATTCGCAGATCAGGTGCTTCGATCTCCACCCGACTGCTAACGCTATACGCATCAAAGCAGCTCCGCACTCTCAATTTCTTCAGTTTCTGGACGCGGATTTCCAGATCCTGCAGCTGATAGCAGTTCTCGAGGCTCAAATCCTCGAGCGCGGGGGATTCGATTCTGAGATGCCTCAGATCGAAGCACGCTTCGAGATGCAGCTTTTTGAGGAGAGGAAATGATGAATTTGTGAACAGATTCGTGAGATGCGGCTGATCGCAGAGAATTAGGCGCGAGAGAGATAGAACCGAGAGCGATCGGAATCCGTCCTTCATGATCTCGAGAGGCGGCAGGCGGAAGCCAGGATGGCACGATTTCAGCCGCAGCGAGCGCAGCGTGCTGCTCCCGATCACGCTGCGCGGGAAATTGAAGTAATCGCAGGTGGAGACCTCGATGTCGAGCTCCTGCACGTTGTGCTTCACGGCGTGGCGGATCAGCGCGGAGAGGCGCGAGAATGTTAATGAAGCTCGGAATCGGAGGACTCTGACATCGGAGTGCTTCTCGAGGAGGCTGAGGATCTGATCCGCGTAGCCGGCGCATCGCGCGACGTGCAGGCGCACTCGCCTCTCGGCGTCGCGGCACGCGGAGTCGATGTGCGGCGGGCTGTAGGCGGTGGTGAAGTCGAGATCGGGGAAGGAATACCAGAGATCTCGCCAGCGGCGGGAGAGGACGCTCGTCTGCGCGGCGGATCTGATCGGGAGGAAGGCGATGACGTGGTGGAGGATGTCGTCGGGGAGATCGCTGACGCGGTCCTCATCGTCGAGGTCGGCCGGCGGCGGATCGTGGCACGGCTTCTTCCGCTTGGCGGATCGCGTCTCCATGAATCATCCGTGTGCGATTGCGATTGGTGGTGGAGGATTTGTGAATGTGAGGGAGTGGCGATGGATGCGAGGAGTTAGGATTCGCCATTTTCTGTGGAGGTTTGAAGTCTTCAAACAGATTTTCATGAGAAGAGTGCGGGAATTCAAACTGAAGAGGTTATCGCCTTTTTTTATTCCTTTTTATTTGCGAATGACTCGCTACAATTCTATTTTTATAATTGATTCTAATATTTTCTTTGAAAAACACATTATATATAAGTTTTTTCAATTCGAAAATAAATCACATAAATAAAAAATTCTTTCGTCCTTAAGTTAGTCTCATAATATTTATATGTATTGTTCTCTTATATACTAGTACTATAGAGCTCCCTCTATCCCACAAAGATTGTCCCATTTTTTTATTTTCATCCGTTCAACAAAAATTATCTCATTTCACTTTTTACCATTTTTGGTAGTGGACCTCATATTCCACTAACGCATTTCTACTCACATTTTATTATAAAATTAATATATAAAAGTAAGGTTCATATTCCATTAACTTTTTCAACTCACTTTTCATTACATTTCTTAAAACTCATGCCTGATCAAAGTAGGATCATCTTTGTGGAAAGGAGGAAGTATTATATGTCGTACATCATTAGGCCTATTGTTGAAATTATTTATGATAAGAATGCGTTAGAATCAACACAGTGAAATTTGAATAAAAAATTGTAGGAGAATTTGAAAGAAATTACTCCCTCCGTCCCCTATTAGGAGTCACTCTTTGACCGGGCACGGGTTTTAAGAAATGTAAAAAAAAGTTGGTTGAAAAAGTTAGTGGAATGTGGAACCTATTTTTTTATATTGGTTTTATAATAAAATGTGAGTGAATTGAGTTAGTGGAATGTGGGACCTACTTACTATTTATGGTAAAAATGAAGTGTGACTCTTAATTGGGGACGGACCGAAATGGAAAAGTATGACTCTTAATGGGGGGACGGAGGGAGTAAATGATAAGAAATTTAAGAAGAAAATAATTTTTATGTATGAATGAATGGGTGGATAATATTTATAGGAGGAGAAAAAGGGGAAAAAGTTATAAAAAACGAAAACAAATAAATTAAAGGCCCGGGACGCTTGCTAGCATACATTAGGCGATTGGTTGACAAGACTACGTGTGCTGCACACGCTAAGCGACTGATTTAGACGATTATGAGTGTTGCACAACGCACGTTAGAAATAATTTTGCATGCGCGAGAATTGAGATGGTCCAACGTGCTTCCTCGTGCACAACGAGACACGCCCTCCGTGCAGTGCGCGGGTTAACGAGGCATGCTTGCTAGTTGCATGCGAAACATGTTTGACTAGGCTCCAACATTGAAGAATCAACCACCTCTATCCCGTGCCCTAATCCCCAATCACAAACACTCCTACTTTTTTCCCCTTCTCTAATTCCATAATTTTCCCCCAATTTCTCTCCAAACTTTCCCCTTTTCCAATCTTCAAATCCCTAACTTTTCACACAAAAAAACGCCTCGTGATTCTGCTTCACTAGTTTGCGGAGAGCGAAATGCAACCAAGTTGACGGTTCTTCACTGAGCTCGAATTTACCGAAGAAGGAGCCTAATTATGGCCAGCATCGATCCGTTCAACCGGTATTACGTCTCTCAACTGCGATTATGCTTTTTTCTCGTTACGTACGAGGCGTTTCGTTGACATGCTTTGTGTTGTTTGCTTGTATCACGTGAACGAATCAGCTTGGTGAAACTTGCGGCGAGGGCTTTTTACGATGACATAACGACGAAAGGGGAAAATCAGCAGAAGACGGGGAGAAGCGACAATAGAGGGATTGCCGTGGTTGTTCTCGACGCTCTTACGAGGTAATTTCCGATGCCGAAGGGATTGGCAAGTTTTGATTTTTTTTTGTGAAATCGTAATTTGGTTATATTAAGTATGTGTAGTTCATTTATGTTGTTGCCGGAATTTGAATTAAATGTGCTTAAAACTTTGTGAATTTGCCTATTTTGTGTTTAACTGGCTTAATTTGGATGTTCAGTTGATTTCCTCATCATTTGCTTGATAATTGTTGGAGTGGAAGAAAAACTGTTGCTGTTTAGGTTTGACGATTGGGAATACTAAGATTAAATTTCGTGTAAGCTTTGAAATCGAGGTAAACAATGTCTGCACGTAAAATAATCTGATGTGGCTTCAATTTTCGTTCTGGTGCAGGCGACAGTGGGTAAGAGAGGAGGATTTGGCTAAGGACTTGAAGCTTCATACCAAGCAACTTCGAAGAACTCTCAGGTTCTTTGAAGAAGAAAAGCTAGTAGCTCGAGATCACAGGAAGGAGGTTGGTTTGACTGGTTCAGTATAATACTAGCAAAATATTTTTGAATGTTTATTATGATTATTTCCACTCGTTTATTGGCCTACATTATGCTTATATAATGTCGAAATCTCATGCTTTATTTGTCTTTATATTTATCCGAACTCCGTATGCTCAACAGTGTAGGGAACAGTAGTTCCTGGTAAATGCGAATCTAGGTTTTCCATTCTTCGCGTATATTTTCCATGCAGAATGTAAGATTATGCCCATGCCTAGATTCTTCCTAGAGATGCAGTTACACTACAGGTTCAATATATTGTGTAGATTACGCTTGTGTTTGTGCACATTATGCATGCATGCACTAGTGGAAACTATTACACGTGTAAAAGTGGGTCTGGCTACTTAATTTGTTTTCTTTTTGAACGAATAAAGGTAGAAAGAGGACAGATGGCAGGACTTTTCCTGGTATAGTTAGTTTTTCTCATTTAATGACCAATTAGATTCTTAAATACAAGTTACATAGTCCTCAATTCAAGCTGGAACACCCCCCCCCCCCCCCTCAATTTTCTGATTGGTAGTTCATTTGATTACTTAAAGTTGTCAAGTGCCCCCCGTATTTGTTTGATTATATCTCATTCTTTGCAGACTGCAAAGGGTGCAAAAGTATATAATGCTGCAGTTGCTGCCACTGGTGATAGTCAACAGACTGGAAGAGAAGGCGATGACAAACAAAAGATGCATGTACACTCGTATTGCTGTCTGGATTATGCACAGGTTTTTGGCTCCTTAACCTAGATACTTTTCAGTAGGATCATGCATATCATAGTCTAGAACATTGCGTGGCTAGAGGAAGTGGGTTGTTGATATTGTTAGCGGTGAAACAAGAGTTTGTAGCAAAATTGCGGTTCAGATTCATTAATCTTTGGGGCCTATCTGAGAGTATGTTTGATGTTTCTTCCCTCCATCTGAAATTGACTTATGTAGTCTAATTAATTTATTGCAGATATATGATGTGGTGAGGTACAGATTGCATCGAATGAAGAAAAAGCTGAAGGATGAACTAGAGAGCAAGAATACTATACAGGAGTATGTTTGCCCCAATTGTGGCAAAAGGTATCTGTTCGTAGAACAAGGGTCATTTTCCCTGCACTTTTGGCATTTAATTACTGACGGGTCTTGAGATTTTATTTCAAATAAACTCCAGATACACTGCTCTTGATGCACTCCAATTGATCACTCCATATGACGAGTACTTCCACTGTGAAAGTTGCAATGGTGTACTTGTAGCTGAAAGCGACAAGTTAGCTATTCAAGATTTGGGAGATGGAGATGATAATGCAAGAAAGCATCGCCATGATAAAATAAAAGACATGTTGTCAAAGATGGAGGTTTGTCCTCTTTAAGTTTTTTTGATCATTCTTGTATGATTCAAGTTCTGTGATTATGTTAAACTTTTTAACTATATAAAGAAATGAAAGCCTGCCATACTTCTCAGTCAATTCATTTACCAATTTGCCGAATTAGTTTATTTATTGATGTAAAGATGCTTATTTTAGCATGTACGAGTCTCATCAATCATCTGGTTGAATATGAAAATGCTATACTTGCTTTCAATTTAATAAAAAAAAATATTGTAGCCTCTGCTTCTTTCTGCTATAAAGTACAACGTAGAAAATGATGACAGATATGCGATGTACTTATTCCAAACTTGTTTGGTCATTTCAAAGGATTAATTAATCTTTACAATAGATGTATATAGATGTTTTTTAACAGATTGGCAGTACATGGATTTGATGCTGCCAATTGCGCTTCTCCGTATGAATTTGCATGTTCACAGCTTTTCCAAAAAAATCATGGGACCAATTGAATTGTTATCATCTTACAAATTTCAAGAAATCTTGCTTTTCTGCCTCATAAACTGTCTTCTTAGTTGTGGAAGTTTGGTTGGAAACAGGTACAGCTCAAACCACTCATTGATCAACTTGCTAGGGTTAAGGATTTGCCCATCCCTGAATTTGGAAATCTTCAAGCTTGGGAAGCTAGAGCACATGCTGCTGGGCGTTCTTCCAATGGGGACCTTACCGCGAATGACCCTTCTAAATCATCTCAGGGTTTTGGTTTTGGCGGAACTCCTATGCCTTATGTTGGGGAGACGAAGGTGGGCTTGCTTCTTAACTTCTTTCACTTTATGTGCGAGGTTTTGTTTTCTATCTTGCTCTTGCTATAAAAGATGGGTCAAAGAGATTGAGCACTGACCGGAGTGATGAATATACACTTTGCTTACTAAAATGCATTTCGTATCAATTCCTTCAGGCTACTTAGTCTCTCGTCAGCATGTCATAATTATAGATATACTGCACTCAATCACAATAGGGTACATTTTTAGCTTCCTAAATAGCTGGTACTCCCTCCATCCACCATTAGGAGTCCCATTTGCGTTTGACGCGAGTTTTAAGAAATATAAAGAAAAGTGAGTGGAAAAGGATAGTGAAATGTGGGACCTGTTTTTATATAGTAGTTTTATAATAAAATGTGAGTGGAATAAGTTAGTGGAATGTGGGGTCTACCTATCATTTATAGTAAAAATGAACCGGGACTCCTAATGGCGGACGGAGGGAGTATATTTCTGTGGGAGTGTGTGGGAAACGTTGCGAATGTTCTTAATTTAGAAAAGGAATAATTGAAGCCTATACGATGCTGGAAAACCATTAGTGTGCATCAAACTTTCTCTATTTGCCTGGTGAACATTGAATATGTTGCTTTATAACTCCTAATCATTTGATTTGATGCATATGTGCTCATCATTAATTTGGAACTCTGCTTAATGGAAAATTTGCATGTATTACTCCAAAACCTCAAAGTTTTGCAATGGTAGGTTGAAGTTGCTTTTTCTGGCATTGGTGAAAAGGGAGAAACGGCGAAATCAGAAACTCCTATGAAAGTGTTGCCTCCATGGATGATAAAGGACGGAATGAGTCTCACGAAAGAGCAACGCGGAGAAACCAAAGCAGAGACGAAATCTGATGGTACTTTGACGGCTCCCAAGGTTTCTGATGACAAAAAATCATCAACAGTAAATGATGAAAAAAAGAGTATACAGGTTTTTTGCCATTACTGAAACTTTTTGTTTTAATCTTCGCACCACTTTACATAATGTAGACTTCTTTGGGATTTTATCTTTCATTTAGAACGCTCAAGTCTTCTTTGATCTCTATGTTTCCATATTTTCAGGATGAATATGTTAAAGCCTATTATGCCGCTATACTAATGCGGCAACATGAACACGGAGAGACGATGAATAGGCCTGAGCTAGCCAATACGATCTCCAACGAAGACTATTACACCACCACTGAGCGGCAAGTCGGCATGAAGTCAAAACGCGATGAAGATTATGAAGGAGACGATGTCAATTGGGAAGAGGCTGCTCCGCCAACCGGTAACTCACTTTTCTTTGTTCCGATTTACCTCCTTAAACCAAAAACTGGTACAAAAAAATTCACACCATTTGTATAAAAATCAGAACATAACGATTGCCACATGATTGATTTTCAGGTGGCCAAACTAGACAATTTAAAGTTGACCTGAATGAAGAAGCTGAAGTTTCCGAGGAGGAGGACGACATCGACTGGGAAGAAGGATGAAGCTCCGGCAGCTTAGAAATTACTATGTACAAGTAGTAGCATCTGGTTGTGTGGATATAGTCAATGTAGAAAAGTAGTGTATGTAGAAATAGAATTGAACTGCAGAATCCCCAGTGTAGAAGATAATGGCATTTTACTTTGTGATTTGAGTTTAGGCCTAAATGATCATTGTGTCTACACAGTTAATTCACAACAGGAATAAAATGTTACAGATGCATCCACCTCCATCTAAGCATAAACTTCACCGAGAGCGAAAACGAAACTGCAGCAGGGCCATTCCCGGTCGCCTGATTCCTACATTGTACAGTCCTTCAACAAGAACTTCCAGTATCTCGAACACGAAGGATTCATATGGATCGCTTGTAGAATCCATCTCATCGAACTGTCACCACGGGACGACTCTCTTGATAGCAAATGCATTTGAAATAGGAGCTCAGCAGATCGGTTTCTAAATATAAGTCAGATAATTTGCCGTGATACATCTAGCAACAGATAACTAAGATAATTTCTGTCAGCAAAAATATAAGTCAGATAGCATTATAAGAAGTGTAAATTAACAAGGCCCATGGTATCTAAAACAGAGTTTATTTGAGGTAGCATCTAAACATAATGGATATATGAGATGGGGTGCGTTAAACGCCTCTTAAAATAATCATACCACCATTCCTAGTCAATCATTTGCACAGTTGGACGAATAACCAGCTGCCATGTTGCAATCATAAAAAATGCTCAAGGGTAAATTTTCTCGGCCAACGCAATATCCAATACACTAGACAGCAATTTATAGATTGTTGTGTAGTGTTTAAGTTTATCTTAAGTATTTCGATGTTACATATGTTCCCTCCATCGTCTTCTTCTTCTTCTTCAATTCTCATCACATGAAAATGGATTCCGGGTACAATTCTTCAATTTTCGCCTTAATTTGATTTTATATCTTTGATTGTGAATTCATGTTGGAAGGATGAGAGAGATGATATCGAATTATCACGTTTCCCTAAATTGCAGTTTTAGTCAAGCGGAATGTGAATTGTCCATTTAGGTGGTGTTCGGTTTCCTAGATAAAATACCAATATATAATATAAGATTGAATAGTGAGATTAAGTTATCTTATGAACCAAACACACTGCATATTTAATCTCGGATACAATCTTGCAAACCGAACACCCCCTTGACATGTTTGGTAGGGGTGATAACTCATCTAGGTGGTGTTCGGGTGAGTAATGCGTATGAAACTTGTCCTTGAAAGGGAAACAATAGCTGGCTAATTAATACTCTCTGTCTCAAAAGAATATGCACTTTGTGTTAAACACATGTTTTAACGCAAAATTGATAAAGTAAGAGAGATATAAAAAGAAAAAAGTAAATAAAGTATTATTAGTGGAGAGTGGGTTCGATCTCAGTAGAGAGTAAAGAGTTTCATAAATTAGAAAGTGCATATTTTTGTGGAACGGACTAAAAGGAAAAGAGTGTATATTCTTGTGAGTCGGAAAGGAGACGAACGTGACCATTTCTTCAATCCTAAAAGAAAATTAAATCTCTTTTTGCTATTTTTAAAAAGGCCCAATAATAATAACCATCAACTTAAAAGGCCCAATCATATAATGACCATCCAAGAGGCTTTCTCGCAAAGTAATATAGTTTGTGTCAGTAGGCCCATAAGCCCAGTAATGTTGTGACATTTTAATTGAAAGTCTTATAGCAACATATAGACTTGTCATATTTTTTTATTTACTTCGTATTACTAAATTTAGTAAAATTTAATAACTTCATATTTGTGAGTAGTTGGCAGCATTGGTCGAGTGTGATTGAATCATTTGTGAGCTAATAATGAATAGTGTTTAGGGTAATGATAAAATACAAACTCAAATAGTGTACAAACTTCAAACTATGATCTGGACCGTTAGAAAATGTCAACAGATGACAAAATAACAGCAACAAAAAATGTCAACACAGTGTCAACACAATTTCAACACAGCATCAGTCGTTGACATTGTGTTGAAATTTTTGTTGCTATTATTTTATCATCTGTTGACATTTTCTAACGGTCCAGATTAAAGTTTTGAATTTATACAATATTTAGAGTTTGCATTTGATCACATTCCATAGTGTTTATTAGTAATAATTATAAATGCACTGTGAACTATGTTGTGGTTTTGTATATTCAGTTTTATTTAATAGCAATAATTGTAAATGCGCTTAAAATGATAAGTCAACATAATCAAATACTCCCAAATTGTAAAACATCATGAGATATAGATTAGCATTCGGATGTATGCATTGTCTTACTATTCTTAGCCCTTAAGATAGATTAAACACTATGATAATTAATATAGTATGGCTGATGAATTAAAATAAAAAGTTCAATTTGAATAATCTAAAGCTGTCAAATTAAAGTCATACTCTATTAAGACTTCCCTATGAAAGCTGACATTGCTTTCATGCAGAAAGTTTTAGATCTAGACTTTAATTTTCCACTACCAATTTAATTATTTAAATGAGAAAAAGGAGTTATACATTAGAGAATGACATGGTTAGATCGGCTATACATTTATTATTACGCTGATAATACTAAATTATTTAACTCCGATATTTGCATGGTTAAGTTTTCTCAATACTTTAAGACAAAATACTCATGCGTCACAAAAAGACAAAATACTTAAGAAACTAAAGAAATGAAAAGTAAATCAAGAAAAGAGTAGTCAGAAATAATGTTCAATGTTCCCAGATTGCTGGGCATGCACTGGATGCCACGAGCACATTCATTATAATAATAATAATAATAATATTCTCTCTGTTCCGCTTTAGGAATCCGATTGATCAATTTTGAGCGTCCCGCTTTAAAAGTCTCGGTTGAGATAAATTAATAAAAAATGCCAACAAAGTATTAAAAGTGAGTCCTAACATCCACTAAAACTAATAAAAAAGTGTTAAAAGTGGATCCCAACATCCACTATAACATTTATATATTGGACACTCAATTAAAAGTGGGTCCCAACATCCACTACTATATTTATTTATTACACACTCAAATACTTTTTTCTTAAAATATATGCCCGACTCAACCGGGACTCCTAAAGCGGGACGGAGGACGTATAAAATAGATAACATCTATCACAAAATTGGGATCTGCCTACCTTGCTAGTATTAAAAAGACAAATCATACTCACTTGATCTAAATAAAAAAAAGGGGACTCTCACGTGTCCGTCGGCCCCAAAATATAGTTTTCAGTGTCATATTAAATTATATATAATGTTTAATATCATAAATTAGTTCAAATCGAAACAATGCATGTATGCATTAATGCAAGGTTAGTAGTTAAGAGTTAAGACACCTAACTCCTCGCTAACTCACATGGAGAGCGTGCACCCACGGACTATTTTACACTTAGTTAGATACTGCCGGCAAAATATTGTTCATGTTTGATTCGACACAGAGTTTTCAGAAATATGAAAAAAGGTGAGGTGAAAAAGTTGTGGAATGTAAACTCCATATTTATATATTAATGAGTTAGTGAAAAGTGAAGTTCGTTTACCAAAAATAGAAAGAAAAAAAAAGTGGACATTATTTCACGGCGGACTGAAATAGAAAAATTGGACAACGTTTCATGAAAAGAGAGAATATTTAATAAGCATGAAGTGTTTGTTTTCGAACAAGCCATGATATAGTTTACAAAATTCTGATTAAGTAATGTATATAGTATATATTCTCTTCCTTTCAAGTTAATTATTTTAACATGAAATTTAAGAAATTGTGTTTAGTAATTAAATAAAAAAATAAAATAATAGAAAGAATAAGAGAATGAAAGAATAGTATAAAGATTAAAATTCTTAATTTTTATTAAAAGATGAATAACTTATTTTTGCACGAAAAGAGTAATAGGAGTACAAAGTAAAATGACTTGCAAACATTTAATAATGACATTTTTCTAATTCAAATTAAAATTTATCACATACATAAAAGTAAATTCCCTAAATCGAAACCCCCAAAATTACTAATCCATAATCTACTATTAACATCTCTCGATCAAATTAACCTAAAATCAAAAACCAAAATCAAGTCAAATTATCAGATTGCTTCCTTCTAGTGACTCGAATGTAGCAATAAACCGCCGCGAAAATCGCAGTGACGAGGCCGCCGATGATGACTCCGCCGCCGGCAACCGACTTATCCGACGAGTGGCGCTTCCCGATCTCTAACGCCGATGGAGGATCCGCCGCAGCTGTCGTCGTCTCCGGCTCTAGCTTCTGCAGCAGAGCTCGAGATCTGAAGCTCGGCGACAGATCCGGCTCGGCAACGGCGGTGTGGAGCGTGAAGAGAAACGCGGAGAGTGTGAGGAGAGCGAGCAGGAATTTGTTGCCCATGACGTGTTCGACGAAATGGCTGTGTGATGATTTCAGGCGTTTTTGGAATGAGCTGGATTCGTCTATTTATAGACACGGAATACAGCTTCATTTGAAAATCGGGTATGGAGGGTATAATCGTCATTTTACGTGCTAAAATCGATTTTTTATTAGGTAGGAAATTAGAAAACTTGAACGATGTTAGAGGCTGGCGAGGCTTTGAAAGTAAAAGGAACTAGATGGAAGAAGGCTTTTGAAGTGCTCTTTTGTGGTTTTGTTGTTTTTTCTTTCATTCTTTCTTTTCCTCTGGTGCATGCTTTTCTGTTGTTGGCGTCGTGTTCTTGGTTGAGCTGGTAGTGTGGCTTTTTGTTGAGGGTTGGCTCGTGGTCGGGTTGCTGCTGACTTGTAGTGTTTCTTTGCTTAGCTTTATGGTTTTTTGGTTTAGTGGCGGGTAAGTGGGGTTATTTTTATGGTTTTTGGATTTGTCTTTTTTGCTTTGTTCGTTTGTTTGTTAGGGACTGTTTTGCTCGTTGCGTCCTCAGTTTGAGCATTTCTCTTTTATAAAAAAAAATCTTGAGAACTAGTACTAGAGAGGAGGAGACAAAATTCGAGGAATTTAAATCATATGGTGGTACTTAGATTTATTAATTGTGAAATTAAATGATTAATTTATAAATATATATAGATTAAAATGGTTGGTTAGTCTATTGATCGTGCTTGTGCTTGTGCCTGTGCCCTCAAACAACACACACTAGCGTGTGAAATCGTGGCATGAGGAAGTAAAGGAGAGACCCAAGATAAGTACGTGCATTGCAGAGTGCGCTATTACTCTCCATTGCTATCGCCATAACAATACTTTGTGAGTTCATGTTTGTTTACAACAATTTGCAAACAATATATACATAAATCATATTGGAATGCAATCAGTTCAATTTATATGGTATTGAGTTCTTTCAATTTTTTGACATTAGAGAAAAATTTATTCACCAAATCCACATTAAACTATTGTTGATGGCCACATAGAGCGATTATCTTTACATTTAAATCATGTAAAGAATATTGTTTTGATATTATATTTTTAAAAATTGATGACTTGTTTCTTAAAAAGAACAAAAATATGTAGTAGGGGTATTTCTCAATTTGTAGCATTGGACCTATATAATGTGAAAAATGGATATGATACTATGGTAGGATGATAGTTGCTATCTCTATAGGTAGGACATGATCTATAAATTATAATTAAATAATTGGAATCAGCCTGTTACCAACTATTTCATTATTAATGCATATTTTTGCACCACAAAAATTCTATTATTGGCACTGCAATTGATATATATCCATTAAATGCAATTTTGAAGAGTATTATAGTCACAAAATTAAAACAACGAGCCCACAAATTAAATCAAACGAAAACAACTTGTATGATTCACGAATATAAATTTTGGTTAAATATTATGCATTAAATAATATGCTACCAAATATAGACATTTACTATTTGCCTTTAGGGAAATCTCTACAGCTGTTTTCTGTTCACAAAATCTTGCTACAATGCTATAGTTTTTATTATACAAACGGAATTAAATAATACCTCTGTCCTGAGAAAGTTGAGTCATTTTTTTTTCGCAATTATTTAAAAAAATCGTAATAAATAGTTAAAGTGGATATATAGTAAAGTAAACGTGAGAATAATGTAGATGAGAGTCTTTATTATATTATTTCTAGTTTTTACTTTACTATATATCCACTTTAATTATTTATAATGAATTTTTCAAAATAAGTGTGAAAAAGAAGTGACTCAACTTTATTGGTACGGGGGGAGTAGTACGCGTGTAATAGAGCTGGTTCTAAAAGATATGGGTATTTTGTATTTCAGCCATGAATATTTCATTGCAAACTTATATGTACATCTTAAATTTCAAATTCTCCGCACATTCACGACAAACTAGTCTTCACTGTGGACGGCTCATATTTTAATGCAAAATTTACAAAATAAGACTGAAACAGAGAAGAAAAATGTTAAAATATTATTAGTGCAAAATAAGATCCACCGCAATTCAATAAGACTCAAATAAATTAGCGAACTTTTAAGTATTTTTTATAAATAAAAATGTCAAATTCTAAAAAAATATAAATTTGGTTTATTTACTCTACAACATTCAAATTTGCCAGAAAAGCTTTGAAGATTGAGTGTGAGATCATCGAATAAGTTACAATTAATGTAGTCCAATAGGTAATAGGGATGTGGTGCAATTTAGCTGGATCAACAAGATTCCAGCTAGATTTATCAAGGTCAAATTGAAGTCAAAATGTAAAAATTTCAATTATTTAAACTATGTATCAGTGGAATTTATATGCACTAAATATAGATCTGTGAGATCGATTGCAACCTAAAGTTGATTGTTTGTTAAAAAGGGTAATCAAAAGGTAGATGGGGCATACATAAGTTCATAACAATACTATAGGAAGTTTCTAGTAATTAGTTGGAAATATTTATAATCTTCTTCTCAATAATATTTTTACAATAAAAAAAATGCTCAAAATATTAGCAAAATATCAATATAGTATAGGTACATTATAAACTAATTAAGATGCACAAAGTTTAGATTAAACACGATGCGAAGCCTTCTTTTATTTCGCGATTTTGTAGTTGTGTCATTGTACTGTTTACTCAACTACGTATAGTTTATAAATGGTTTGAGTCTTTATTTTGCGTAACAAAGAATAATTTAGCAAGAATAGGCGAGCCTGAACAGGAACACCACCTGATCACCAAATAAAGCAAAAAAAAAACAAAATCACAAACTACAACAGCAACACGAACATAAGGAGATCGAGATGCAGCCACGAGAAAGAAAAAAGAAAGAATAAATTCCCTTAACGTATCATATATTGACACTTGGCATCATGTATTCATCTACCACTCCCTCCGTTCCATAGTAATAGAGTCATTTTGTCATTTTAGTACATTCCACGGTAATAGAGTCATTTACATTTTTAGTAAAAGTCAACACATATTTCCACACCTATTTTACTCTCTCTTACTTTTTTTCTCTCTTTATCTCTCTACCTTTTTCATTTTCCACTTTATTCTCTCCTTACTTAACACGCCTAACACAATTTTTCTTAATCTCTATGCAAAAAAGAAATGCATCAATTACTATGGAACGAAGGGAGTGCAACTGAAACTCCTACATAGGTCTATAATTTTATAAGACCAATTATTTATACTATTTTTTTATACGTTAAATTTTTATTTTGATAAATTTCAAAATATTTTCTGACATTCGATTGTTACGAAATTAAGTCCAATTTGGTCCACAGAATGTGTAAGGTAATATAGCACAGTCGCCATAAATGATAGTGAGAAACAGTGCAGGTGGGGAGAAGCACACATGCTTTGAAATTGATATGTAAATTTTTAACTATCGAATAAAATATTAACAATAGTAGTATATTATACTATCATAATTATATCAACATTAATCTCTCTCTTACTTACCCTCTCTCTATTTTAACTATTTATTAAGTATTATTTTTATAAAACGAGTACAGAAAATAAGTGTGGTAAACTTTCAGAGACAGAGGGAGTAAATTTATGTTAAGATTAATATCAATAAGTTATAGGAGCAGTAAAATAAATTTTTTGAAGATTCATATAATTGCCCTTGAGTTAAGTTTAAATTGTATTTTGATTTTAAAAGAAGCATTGGTAATAAAAATGTGATATATGTCTTTTTTTAAAACTTCAAACATCAAATGTCTAGCTCTTTCAATTATAAGTTATAATGCAATTAGATTGCAATTTTTTATGGAGATAGTAGGTCAACTATGGCCAATATATAACAGTTATTGTCACACCTAACATAAAATGTCTTAATTGAGCGTCACTATTTACCTAAATAGAATCGCATAATATATAGATATATAGTTGGCAAGAAGAAGACATGTCTTATGAAGTAGTACTAGGTTACTATGACCTACTTAATTTTTTCTATTGAATTATAATTTGAAATCATTTGGATTGTATTAGGGGAAGTTGTCTGATGTTGCTATTATCGATTTTTGCAATTAATTTTTAATTGTTTATACAGGTGAATTTGCAATTACTGTATTGATTGTTGTTAAATTTTTGGTAATTAAATATCAATAAAATGAAATATGTAACAAAAAGGTATAGCAGTATAATTCTTTTAAAGACATAAGTTCACGATTTAAAAAAGTAAGCATTTTCTGGTTAATTTCATAATTTTAAAAATGGATCGATTATACCATAATTTTGGCATTTTCATAATTACTCATAATTTCAAAATTTAAAAAAATAGACGAGGGAGAAGAAAAATGCTACGTGGACAAATGTTCAGCTACTTAAAAGACATCGTTAATATATCTAGTTATTCATGTTTTTAACCTTTACATTGCAGCAAAAAAGGCAATTCCGTCGCCTTGGCGACCCCCACATTCCGGTCCGACATCCATGTGAGGGGGTTAAATTAGGGTACGCAGTAGTTCGTTAAAGGGGAGGCCTTAACCCACTGGCTGCCAGAAGCCCATCTCCCAAAGGCTCACACTTGTGCATGAAAGATGAAAGCAACTAACGACAGTAGTGGGATTTGAACTCATGCTCATTGCAGCAAGATCTGCCCCTCCGTTGCCAACTGTGCTATGCCCCTGCGGGCAATTTTTTAACCTTTACATATGTACATGTCATGTAACAAATTCAGACACTTTGCAATTTGACAACTAAAATTTTTATGTCAAAGTTATGATATATTGATAAATTTTTAAAGTTACAATATTGACGATCAAACTTTACAGTCCAAACAAATGGGCCAATGAAAAACAGCCCATCTATTTTAATGGATAAAGCCCAATTTAAATTAGGCCAGCAAATAGAAAGTAGAGATTTATGAAACTCAAATCAATTGATGACTTTAGAAATTCATTTCTTGTTAACAATAAGGAAATTCATTAATGTTGAATTTTGACTTTGGATGAATGTTCTAAATTCAAGGCTGAAAGCATGTGCAAAAGAAATAGAAGCAATGAATTTACTACAAATTGAAAATGTAATACTTGAATCTGTGTATTAGAATAGAATAAAACAAAAGTAAAGTATTGTATTATTTTTTTAAGTGTAAGAAATATTTATCTCTAAATATACGAACTTTGAGCTTTCATGTTTTACACATCCTTTTCTAACTAACAATTTGTCTGAAACTGTACACAAAATCAAAATATTCCAAAATTGATGTGGTGTATTGCAATTTTGTGTAAAATTTAAATGAATTAATAGTTCATATATTTAGAGAACAAACAAAGATTATGTGCAAATCATAAAACATTATACTATTATTTTAGGAGTAGAAAATTATATCCAGTTGAATATTAAACTAAAGGATCGTTAAGTGGTCTTACAAAATCAGGACCATTAGAATATTATATACTCCTATGTGGCTAAATAATATCTAAATTGATGGTCTTCCTTTGCACCATATGATTCTTGCTCTACCAATCTAATTATTTTTGTCTCTCATGGTATCAATGTGGTCCAAATTCATTCCTAAAGGCAACATATATCTCATCTAAAAAAAAGTAAAATTCTTTAGTTGTCACATACCATTGATTTTGATGCCCAATAATTCAAAATGTGGGGATGGTGAGCATCATTAGTTTTTGAATTCAAAATTTATAGTACAAATGTTATTTATTCCTACCCATGTTTTGTACTTTCATTGCAAAAATATGTCTACTTTTTGCCAATCACCAATAAGTAGATTGATTAGAACAAGTCATTGAAATATGTTTTCATGAAAAAAATTGGAAGATCAAATTAAATTACAATAATTAAGTTTTATTTTAGGTAGGACATTGGTCAATGAACTGAAGGTTCAACATCGGATTGCCGGTAAATCTGTCATATTTATCTCTTTTATCGATGGATGTGTTGGTAATTTTTATTGATTTCAAGACTTTTATCCGTCGCTTATTCATCGTTCTATATTTTAGATTTTGATTTTTTTGTTTGCCATTTAATTATAACCATTCCTACTAATTATAGGTGAATTAATGGTAATTTTTCAAAGGTTATACTCTTAATTATTGCTGTTACAGCTATAATAATTTGAAAAAGCAAAATTAGTGTCGCATCTTTGATAAATGATATTGGGAGTTTCCCAAGGATGGTGGTGAGGTAAAAGTAAGCTTTTATAATTCACAAACCATTAACTCAAGATAGGGCCCTACTTTCACCTAATGATGTGTTTAACCATCATAAATCTAATTGGGAAAAATGCACTTATATTCTTTCTTACAAAAGAAAATGCTTTAAAGTTTAAACCAAAAGTAGTGAGCATCAAAACAATATAGAATAGTTTAAATATAGATAGTAAGAAAAAAAACAACAAAATTAACATGTAGTAGTTATAAAACACACGAATATGAAATATTAATAGTATTTAAAAAGCTCAATTTTGTGCTCCTCTATAGGTCTAATGATGGAAAAGAAAAGGCAATCATTTCACATCTCCTAAATTATGTGATTGGTCTACAATGGTTCACATTACCTTATTTTGCATTCAATTATTGCATTCGGTGTGTATTTATGTTTCTTATAAATCTAGCTTTACCTGACTCATGATTATATTAATTATACATATATGATAAATTAATTTGACCCTAGCTAGATTGCAATTAAACCCTCTTCAACCTTTGTTCTTATACAGTTGTAATCCACTTAAATTTTGATCTCATGATTCCATCAATTCATGTGTAACTACTTTATGGGCTTGCTATGTAAAGTCATTACATATTATTCGATGTGAATTCATTAAAAGGGTAACATGAAACACAAGTATTCACGAATTAGAGAAAAATATATACCAAAGTTTTAAATTAATACATTTATATAAATGGGTAGTGATAAAATGCAAACTCATATATTGTACAAACTCCAAACTTTTCAACACAGTATCAACACAATGTAAATACAATGTCAACACAGTGTAAAATTTCAAGATTTTGATGTCAACACAATTTCAACGCAGCATCAACCGCTGACATTATGTTAATATTTTTTGTTGCTATTATTTTATCATCTGTTGATATTTTTCAACGGTCCAGATCAAAGTTTAGAATTTGTACAATATTTAGAGTTTGCATTTGATCACATTTCTTTATATAATATATATTATATACCAAGTTGGCACTGACTCATACTAAGTTTAAAAAATTGTGATTTTTATATTAATAATATCATCAAAATTTTGATATTTTGTGTGAATTTTAGTGTAAAAGCCCTTGTCAACATAATTGGAAAATTATCGTATTAAAAGGTTGAACTAAAAATTTAGAATAAATAATCCTTAATTAGTGAACTTAATTCATATGTCTGTCCCCCATTAGCTGTTAATTAAGGGTGATTATTATACAAAAGATGGAATACTTTTTTATGGAGTATTTCATTTTTGAACCCATTAGCATAAAGATGAAAAAGAAAAACAAGTCAAATCACACAAAGTTTTTTTGTTAAAAATTTATTTACGATGTCTTCACCATCATTACCAAAGAACTAGATGGAAGCTCATCCACTTTGTAGGTCCATACTTTAATTTTTAGGGAGAATTATCATTCCAAGCAAACCTTTTTTAATTCCTGTCTAATTTGTTGCTACTATAATTTATAGCTGCAATGAATACACATATATAAAATTATCTTATTTCATTCTTTCCGAAAGGAGAAGCGTCAATTTTGATTAATTTTTTCTTTTGCTTTCAAATATGCAAAGGTTAAATTTTTCTTTTGCTTTAAAATATATAACAGAAACGATAGATATAAATAACTCTATAATCATTCGTACCACAAGTAAATACTATATTTCTCAGAGTTACGATATGAAAACATTACCTAATTGGTTCGGAGCCATCATCTTGGAATGTCAACAATTATTACCATGAGAATGTTCGTTTGTCATGATTTTTTGTGATTAAAGGCCATGATTAATAAAATTTCACGTTCAATTCATTTATCTTAAAAGGTCAGTCCGTGACAATGTATATTGGCCATCTTTTATAACATCAAGATTAGATTGTATCTCATGATTAACCATCTCACATTTCTCTTGTCAATCATTTAATCTTCGACAAATTCTATTGGGGCTTATCCTATATTGTAGTAATATTTCACTTTTACTTATCTAACGAACCGAACGTTCAACAATAAAGATTTAGAAGCATCTAATTATATAATCCTCTGTACAAGTTTTTTTCGTTTTTAACTTCATTTTTATTCTCTCTTAAAATTACGTACACATACTAAAATTTTAATGCAATTTGAAATAACAAAAAGAAACAAAAAATATAGTACTATATATTACTCCTACTTTCTAAATATGGTTACTAAACCCCTTCACTTTTTATTAACTCCCTCTTCATATCTTCATCTTAGGACCACAATCCATCAATGCAACTTAAATTTAATTTAATGACTAAGAGGTTTGATATAAAAATTGCAATAAATATTAGTCTTTTTAAGGAAATAATTGAGTCTCGATTTTTGGACCACAATTCATCAGGGTATATTAAAATGAATTTATTGACTAGAAGGTTTGATATAAAAATTACAGTACAATGAATTAAAGTATTATTATTATTTGAAAACTAATTTTAACTCTCGCTTTCGCTTAATAGTTGCAATATGGAATCAGTTGAAATTCTTTTTAGTTGTTTCAATTGAATAATATATATGACTTAATAAATTAAAACCATATATTAACAAATATTGTGTTAAATTAGTTTGCTCCATCATGCATCTTCATTATGGATACTTTGTTGTAACATAGATTCATATTTAACTTTATTCAACAAATTAAAAGTGTGTTTTTAAATATTCTTTTAAATGTTACTATTACAAAATATATAATCTCCTCTTAATATAAACATGAAACAATAATTAAGGAGATAGATGTTACAAAATAATGTTTTGTCGATTTCCCTTTTTAGTGATGAGACATAGGTGGAATACTATTTGTTTGATACTTGAATATATGATACACCTAAAAATTCAATCCAAATTAATTGCTCATCTACCCAAATTATCATGTGATTGAACGATTATTTCCTAACACGACTAAGAATTAAAAGTTACTAGGTTCCAAAACAAGCTCAAATATTAAATATATACATGTGATTTCTAGTTGCAATTATCACAATTTATTTTACCATTGAATGATTCAATTTTCCGTTCTAAATAATTTGATGGATTAAATATTAGATCTAAGTTTTATAAATATTGTTAGTTAAGAAAATATATTGAAATTAGTCTTGGCATATGAATCAATTTTTCCTCAATTGATTAACTCTAATTCAAAATATTCTCGAGCAACTTAGCACTCATTCTTATTATACAACTCGAAGTCACTTTGCTTAAAGTATTTAAACCAAGGTATCAATTTTAATAATAGTTTTTAACTTCTTAATCTCATTTAATTATAAGCAATAATTTACCCACAAGATCTCGGGCCCACTAATCCTTCAATCCTTTTCAATTATTGCCACCCTTAAATTCTTCACATAGACCCCCTAGATTTTTCATAGCTTTCACGTGTTCAAATTCATCACACCACTCCAAAACAAGTCAAAATCAATGTTTTAGTATTAATTATGTTTCCATCTCCTATTTTTAAGAGTAATGATAAACAACCAAATTTTGTACAACCAAAATAAGGTTATACTAATAATTTAATGTATTAATTATATATTAAAATATAAATATAGTAAGTGGACAAGTTAAAAAGACTTATTAGCATTTAACCTTATTTTTTATATTTATATTTAAATTTTCTTTCTATTTTTTTAATAATTTGAATTAAAGTATGCACTAATTATATTTATGGTTCTAAAAAAATAAAAAAATTATACAAAAATCATAAATATATGACCACAATATTATGCACTATCCATGTACTATATATGTATCCAAATATTTTAATTAAATGCATAAATAAACCTAATTTTTTGTCAAATAAATTAGTTTTTGGCTGTACAAAATTTGGTCACATAAATTTGTTGTATTTTTAATATATGAGGCCACGGATAAATGACAACTTATCGCATTGCATTTTGAAAATACGAAAATTGTGATTGAGGACTATGCTCTCTATTGCCATGTGATTTTAACTTTATGGATAGTTCAAAATTTGTCATAGCCGGTCTATGTGCATGCTCGTGTTTCAGTCTCGTATTTTACGAAGATTCCTATGTGGTTCTAGGTACGACCATGTGGATCTAAGTTATCGTAGTAGAAAATTACTACTCCACTTATGGCGAAATAACATACAACCTACAAAGGCTTAATGAATTGAATATTTATAACAAATTTATAACAAACGAGTACTATACAAAAGCCCCTATAATAATTTAAATTACTCAAAAATAAATTTCTAGAGAAAATTTAAAAACATCTCTACTACTAATATCATTTTCTAAGTCAACCACTAAATACTTATATAGCCCAACCCACCAATAATTGAACATTATTATACAAAAAGCCCCAATTAATAATTTAAATTACTCAAAAATAAATTTATAGAGAAAATTTAAAAATATAGCTCCTACTAATATCCTTTTCTAAGCCCAACCCACCAATAATTGCAAGGAACAAAGATTTATTACAAAACTAATGAAATGAAAGTGTATATTACAAGAAAAAGTTGAAAGACAACATAGATGAGAAACTATGCATGAAACATGGAGGAGTTGAGCCCTATTTTACAAATCCAAAACACACACTAGTGGCGGTGGTGCTGGCACTCGACCGGGGTGGCGGGAAACCTAGCCGTGTCGGAGCAGTAATCATACACCATGTGATTCGCCCTCACCCACACAAGCTGGTGGCTCTGGTGGAGGTTGAGCTCCGACACGGTCGGCGCATCCCACCAGTACCGCTTCTCGGCGCTGCTGCTGCACTGCTTCTGGATGTCGGCAGCGGCCACCTCGGGGACCGCGCACGCGTCGATCTCGAAGCCCTTGTAGGATGCGACGAAGGGGGCGTGGGACCAGTCCGTCTTCACAAGCCCACCTTGCGTGGCCCAATCATCAGCATTCCAAATTGAGCTGTAGACTCCCATTGCTTGGTCCTTGGGAAAGGGGATGCCTTTGTGCTCTAAATTTGAGTGCACACGCACAGGGGTCTCATCCACCAAGAATCTGTCAAGAGAGAGAAACACCATTTTTAATCAAACAATATCCCAATTTAAAAATATCATGCCTTGAAATTAGGGATGAAGATACCACAACACAACCCTATGTTCTTGAAAACATGCCATAATTCAAATAATTGTGAATAATTGATCTTTTTACAACAAATAATTGATCTTTTTACAACATGGGGTGATAAAGTTTCAATCTTTATGCTTTCTTTCCACTTTTCAGAGCAAATTATTCCATCTGCAGCAAGGCCCATTTCACCTCTGAAACACACACACCCACACACAGAGTAGAAACTTACACAACTTGGCGTTGGTTCCAGAAAATGGAGTAAGAGTGGAAATCTGTGGTGGGGTCGAACCAAAGGTTCAATCTTTGCTCTCTGTTGCCAACTCCATTGACATAAACATTAGTCTGAACAAGGTAAGGCTCCCCTGTTTTGTTGCCCAAGAACTCAAAATCAAACTCGTTATGGTAAGGGCCTTCTGATGACATCTGCAAATTGTGTTACACCAATCAGCCTCTCACATACAATCTCCACACATCAAAAAACATTAAAGATAATTCACATTTGTAAAGTAATATGCCAGCTGTAAGCATTGATAGTGAGTAAACTTTACCAAGATCAAATTTTTATTCATTTCAAGACATAAAAATCAATCACAAAACTTAAATGAATTGTGACAGCTGCATACTTTCATCAAAAAATGAATCATATTTGCAGAAAGAAAAAGGACATATGTACAACAGTAGTTAAAATGAGGGAAGAAAGCATGAGACTTTCAATTTTCATAGCAATACATTGCAAATGAAAAACAGAGAGATGGAAGAGGAAAGAGTGAGCTTACATAGAAAGCAGTGACAGTTCCAGCAGAGTCACCAGCAACAAGCTTGATCTGAACAGTGACTTTCCCAAACAAATACTTGCTCTTGGAAGTGAATCCAGCTCCTGCATTCCAACAAATTATCAAAATCAACACATCAATAAAGCAAAAAGAAGAAGAAAACAGAGCAAAATGCTGAAAAAAGAAGGAATACCAGAGAAATTATCAAGCTTCATGTTGACAACTTCTCCCTCATTGGTGAAATGATCGAAGGCCCAGCTGGGCTGGAAGAGCTCGTCGAATTTCGACGAGCGGGCGAGGCCCACCATCGCAAATGCGGCGAAGACAGCGAGGATCGCGGCGCGGTTTGCCATTGGGGCAATTTATCGAACAGATAAACTGCGGGAATGCTGAAGAGGGGAGAGTGGGAGTGGAGGGGTGAGTGTGGACCTGGTGATGATCGAGAGGGTTTATATAGGCAGTGTTGGTGTGGAGGATTGGCTTCGGTGGGAAGCCGCTCCGCCACGTAGGACTGTGGCCGTACGTTTTGTGAGTCCACGTCGGACGCTGTTTACGATGATGGGATTAAAAATCTTGGAGCCGTTGGCTGTGATTTGGCTCAAGCTTTTTTTGGCTTTAAAGCTTGTACTATGTGGTTTTGGTAGAGGTCGAGATATTTGCTATGGTTTAGATTTTGAATCCACCTGGATAAAGTTTAGTACTCCTTCGTCCCATAAAAGATGTTATATTTATGGACGACACGAGATTTTAGAAGGTTTTGTTTTGTGTATTAAATAGAAAGAGAAAATATTATTTTTATATTAATGTGAGAGAGAACGTTTTCTAAAAATAGAAATGTGACATTTTTTGTGAAACAAATTAAAATGAAACGTCTGATATCTATTATGGGACGGAGGGAGTAGTGCATCTCTAAAAACAACTTATTAACAGTATTGGCTTTTGGATAAAGAATTCGATTCGCACGATCATGCAATGGCAGAATCTGGCTGGCCATATATTTGATCGAATTGCTCGATAGAAGGATTTGGAAACTATCCAACTTGAAAATCAAATTTAGAAATCAATTTTCTCTTTCAATTTAAACAAGTTTGCAGCATTAACTAAGACCAACCATTTATATCACAAAAACACTGAATCGTCAACACCCGTCAGAATTGCACCCAATTCTGGCTATTTAATAAACAATGAACGCGTCCTTAGAGTATTTTGAAGTTATTTGACTATTTGAGGATTTCTCGAAATCATCCATTTATGTAGTGATGTGTTTCCTAGTAATTCTCAATTATCAAAGAGATATAGTAGGTTTAATTATTTCGCATGTACCCATAATAGCATTCGATCTTTGCCATTTGATTTTTGAGTCCATTTAAGTAAAGTTCACTACGTCGTTGAAGTAATTATTCTTTATAGGATGTTATTTTCATTTTTCTACAAAAGTGATTGATCTATCATAACGAATATTACTTATTTCTCTTTTTAAATTTTGTTTCAATAAAATCGACTTATTTCTTCAAACAAATATATTATCTTTTCTACTTCATATTTGATTTTCTCATACTCAATTCTTTCTATATTTAATACTTATACAAATTGATACAAATATGTCAATTATGTATTTGTATTTAGTTTTTTATACACTAATTTAACAAATTATCAAAATTATTTCATAATCATCAGATTACACCTCCAAAATGACATTATATAGAGTCGTGTATCTTCCAAAAAAATTTGAAAAAAAGGAAATAAATACATGAGAGTTTAAATTGGAGAGCCGTTGATGATCATCAGCTTAGCTGGCGCCTGGCTTGGCTTGAGTGGGCACAGACACAGCGTAGGACCAGTCGCTGTTAATGGGAAAAGATAAGTGGGGGACGACGCCGAATCTCCTTCTGACACGTGGACCATCGCCAGCTGGAGTTGCGTTGTCCTAGCTCTCAGTTGTTGGAGAGCTCAGAGGTGGGCCCCTCCTTCTTTCATATTCAGACCAATTCGATTCGCGTGTGCTTCACCACTGCCATTCTCCTAATTTTTTTATTTTAATACTAGTATTATTTCACGCATGATTTTGTCATTTTGTTTTTGTTTCATTACGTTCCAAAATTAAAATTTCGTGAAGACTACAAAATGCAATTTAATTCATCTAACAATAAATTGGAGGTTTGATATAAAAAAAATTATTTTCACATAAAAAAATGTTACTCTCTCTGTCCCGGTTGATCAATTTTGGGCGTCCCGCTTTAAGAGTCTCGGTTGAGATAAATTAATAAAGAATGCCTACAAAGTGTTAAAAGTGGGTCCCAACATCCACTACAACATATGTTTATTGGACACTCAATTAAAAGTGGGTCCCAACATCCACTACAATATTTATTTATTACACACTCACACACTTTTTTCTTAAAACATATGTCCGACTCAATCAGGATTCCTAAAGCGGGACGGAGAGAGTATAATTTTACAAATGTCAAAAAATTATTTATTTTTGAATTAATTATCTATAGGTAAACAATATTTTGTGATATTTGTCAAAAGCTCACTTTGGAATTCGGTAGAAAATTCAATTGTATTGGTAGACAGGACTCAACGATACATTTTTAATGATACGTGGAGTAATATATAAATTTACAATGGGTCGCGCTGGGCTGGGCAGTGTGTCCGAGGTTTTGCCCCCGTTATGGATGCTCTTACCTCCCAAATCCGAGTTTGGTTTATAGTCTTACATTATTTCTTTTATTTAATGCAAATTGATAGTACTAAGTTACCAAATTAAATTTTTTTAAATATATTGATTTAAAAAAATTATAGTATCGAGCATTGACATATAAGGCATTATAAAACTCCATATTCATATTACATTATATTTATATGAGGCAAGCATATATGTTTCTTATTTTGGAGTATCATATAGTCACTTATAGAAATAAAAAGGAATAACATTCCTACCTAGGTAAAGTGTGCCAACTTCTAAATGTATTTTTTTCCCTTTATTTACTTATTCTCTCAGCTAGTTTTTTATTTATTAAATAAGCTCACTATTTTAGTGGTCAATATAAGATTTAGCATCAATCCAATAATAGTTTCACATTACAAAAATTCTCCAATTGTGTAATCAAAATCAATAGTACTTTGATGTAAATCTTTGAGCTACTCCACAATTAGTTTAAATCAAGCATAAGATAATCACATTGGATTCTTGTTTTCAAATTTTCAAAAAAATCTCTGAAAATACAAAAATCAAAATTAAATTTTAAATGATGAAAGAGGGGGCATTACTTTTTTTTTTCCCTTTTTGTATTTTACTTGAAAAATAATATGCTTGGATGAACAATATCCAGCTGTACTGTGCCATCACTATACTTACTTTGGCATCTTTTCAAATTATTTTTATTTTTTACTTTTCTTTATGGGAAAATATTTAAAGTTATCAAGCTATATTGGTGAAAAAAATCAGTGCCTCTCATTAATAACCTAGAAAAGTGTGTCATTTAATTTAAAAGCCAATTTAAAAAAGGTAGACTTATTTTTTTAAAAAAATTATTACATGTAGAAGGGAATGTGGGAGTAGGTGGACAGTGTCCCAGAAATTCCTCATGAAATAAGATCTAATCCAGCTCAAAAAGAGTTGGTTCATAATTTCAATTACCCATAAATACTATAGTCTCCACTTGCATTCAACTTTTATTATTTAATGCTAATTTATTGGGTATTTGTTGTATTTTTGTATATATTGTGTTGCTTATTAACTCTTTGTACTGAAAAGGTACTATGTATATTGAATTTATTATTGATATTGTATCGATTGTATTCCAATGGAATGGAACAATTGGAGTGGATTCCATGTTCTCTCAACCTTCATTTTTGAATTAGTTGGAATAGTTTTATGATTATTAATTTTAGAAACATGTTCATTTAACAAAGTTGGTTAATTGGGACAAACATTGAAGTCTTGTTGGGCAATTAGCTTGATTTAGAAATATAGGATGTAAAAATATTGTAAAAATGAACATGAAATAATGAGGTGTCTCGTCTTGGAATGATCTTGTAGTAAAATAGACTTTTCAGAGTTTAAATGTTTACTGCTTGAATTCCGATATTAAAATATATAAGGCCAAGTCTATCGAATGTGATTTTCAAGTATGATTTGCAGAACATGAATATTTCTGTGAATATGAAATATGACAATTAAGTTAACCTCGTAAATTCAAAATAGTACTAATATTTTAATAAGCTTATGACTTACATGTATATACCAAAAATAACATTTCTTATTGGGTATGAGTTATTGAACATGTGTATGGGTGTGTGATGTGCGAGTATATATACATCTAGTAGTAGTGTTATTTATTTCAATTCCATCATCATCTATGATATAGAATTGACTATTGTTAGTATTATTATAGATATATACCTACTTCTCAATTCTCAATATTCAATGATTGATTACATAAATAAAATTGTGAATCTATTGATTTTCCGTACGTCCCATAAATATGGGAATTATTTTATAGGAATGTGCTTTTTTCTAAAATTTTATGTACTGAATATTTTTATTGAATATTGGATTTTTTGGCTGGTTAATGTACACTGCAGACGAAGAGAGTACTGTTCATGCCACAATGATTTCATGTGGACAAATTTTGGCTTCTATGTAAACTTTAAATTTGAAGATAGAATTTCTGTGATATACTATACTCCCTCCGTCCCTCATTAGGAGTCACACTTTGATCGGCACGGGTTTTAAGAAATGTAAAGAAAAATTGATTTGAAATAGTTAGTGGAATGTGGGACCCATTTTTTTATATTGATTTTATAATAAAATGTGAATAAATTGAGTTAGTGGAATATGAGACCTACTTACTATTTATGATAAAAATGAAGTGTGACTCTTAATTGCGGATGGATCGAAATAGTAAAATATGACTCTTAATAGGGGACAGAGGGAGTACAGTGAATCAAAAATATATGTACACAATACCAAAGTACTACTTACTATTTTTATGTGTAATCTTTAATTGGGTTAAAGTTTTTATATTATGTGCAATCGTGTAAATACCCAAATTATCCTCATAACTATTCAATTTAATTTTTATTTATTTTTGAGATTATAATCCCCAAGGTAGATATTAATGACCTTTATTTGGGTGGGTGGGAAAGCATCAATCAGTGATATAAATGGGTTGCTTCTGAAATTGAAACAAATTATCTTCTCTGCTCCTAGGGATCTGCACCCCTATTTTTTCTGACATTAACTTTACTATTTCTATTTCTTTTTAGATTGTTCTAAAATAATTTAATCATTTTTTTAGCAAAAAATTTATCTCTCATATTCCAAAAAAATTCATCAACTACCTTGGAACACGGATGGAGTATAAGATATTTTACTAAATTTTTTATCCATGAATGTACATATATTAAAAATTAATATAACAAAATATTAAACAAATTGATAAAAATTATATTAATAAATTTACTTACAAGATACGAGATTCACAAAGAAATGTAATGAATGATTGAGATAAAATTATGAGTGTGGAGTATAATGAACCCATAATTGATTGCACTTTTGCAAGAATAGCCATTAGTAAAATATTCTTTCACCAAAATTAAGTCTGATTAAAATATAACTTTATCAGTTTAAGAATCCAAAATAACATAATTTGTAATAAAACGGCTGAAGTATATTATTAAAAGCAGCCAATTATAACATTGAAAATTAAATTGAATGGCCCGGCCCAATATTTTCATATATGGGCCGTTGAATTGGCCCAATTTATCGAATCTCCAACTGAATGTGTAACTTGTCTAAAACGTTTGATAGCTATAACAAAAGTATAAAAATTAATAGATTTTTTAAAGCCCAGATTGATTGCAAAAAATATTTTTTGGGTCAGTAGCTTTTTATTAATTGGTTGAAATTTGAATATGCAAAATAGGTTTAAAATTCATGAATATCATCATTTGAATAATACTCCGTTCATCCACGATATAGAATCTCATTTTGACTCGTTGAGAGTTTTAATAAATGTGAAGAAAAGCGAATAGAAAAAATTAGTTGAATACGAGTCTCATGTTTATATATTTATTTTATAATGAAATATGAGTGTACTCATGTATGGAAGTGTGAGGTTTAGTTACCTAAAAATGGAAAAAAAAAGTAAATTAGACTTTAAATTGTGAACGTCCTGGAATGTTAAAATGTGACATTATTTTGTAGATGCAATTTTCCCAAGAGAAAGTCCAACCTGTGAATGACTTGTGAACCACAATTCAGCTTCCACGTAACAGTGAGTTGTGAACCGCATTTGTTAACCGAAGTTGCGAATAACAATTATCGAAACACTAAAATTCATACGTCAATGATGCAAATTAAGAAAAAAAGACCTATATTGATTAAAATGGTGTAAACATCGTCGTTCCAAGTCTACCTAGACGGTGTCGTTTTCTAAAATTGACATCTTCTCCACACTGAAAAAATTCAAATTCCATGTCTCTGCCATTTTCACTGAAAAATTAGTTTTGTGGTGGATGGCAACAATTTTTTCAAAGTCTAGATCTCTTCTTTTCACCAATTATAGTAGTAAGGATTTGATTCTCCCATTAAAGTAGTTTCCTTTTCTTCACAGCCTTATTAGTACCAGATTAGGGAAAATTATGTTTCTTTACTTTGTCGTACAGAAAAAAGATTTTGATCAAAAAAGATTTTTGATCTAATTCAATCCTTATCTATCTTTGTTCAATATGAATAGTTTAATAGAGACTAAAAACAAAATATGACTAATTGTAATGGATGACTCCGAAACAGAAAAATATGACTATTGACTATGCATATTCTTGTTACTGAGAATCTAATTATACTATTGAAATATATAGAGAATCTCATTTGCATATTTGAACTTTGATTTAATGGAAGTATCACAAAATTGATAGATCTTTTACTACATACATCACATTAAATGTTTCATACATTAAATAATGGAGTAAAAGAAAAAAGGAAACTATTAGTGGATAGACTGATACAATTAAGGAGACAGAGACGATGCGACGATCATCGCTGACAATAGATGGCAGACGAAGAACTCAAGTAAACATTAATCTTTCGATAGTTGAGCAGAGTTGGCACTTCATTGGATTAACGACAACTATAAAGACAAGTTCAATGTAGTTTTTTGGCTCTCATGGCCGACGATGGGTCCAGTCGCCCCCCGATGCATCTAAGTTCATACTACTCGACGTCTCGACGATACTTTATACTTTACTCACCTTTGATGATACTTTATACTTTACTCACCTTTGATTAAAAGTAGGTTGCTAATTTCACTATGCATCCCAAAAATGTGACAGCACGTGAAAAAGCTGAAGTAGTACTATTTCCTTTTACTCTCTAATCTGAAAATTTGAATCATCACACTTTATTTTGCCTTTTTCCAATTTTGTTACTACTTGAAAAGATATGTCCCACTTTTGCTAGTAAAGCCTGAGCTTCGTTTCAAACAAGAACTCTCCTTAATTTCAAACCTCCCTATTAATTTTGTTTTATTCATTCATCTCAATAAACCTGATTACTTGTTAACAGTGGTGGAAATAGACATGTCAGATAAAGTTTCTTTCAAAGAAAATTAAATCAACTATAAATTGAACAAGTCTTCAAAAATCTAACCTTTTTTTTTAGTTTATTGGTGATGATCTGTTTTTTTTTTTTCTATGTCGATAAGATGCACCAAAATGCTCAAACCCCCGACGAGAGGCGAGCCGAGACAGACAAAACAAACACAAAGAAAACAAAACAACAAACCACAGTCACTTGGAGAGGCAACAACGATAACGAAAGTAGTAGTAATTAGTAATAATATTAATACTCCGGTTACAAATTTGTGATTCTCAAATTTAACTAATTAAATAGTAATAATAATATTTCAAAAAAATATAACTATAACATAAATTACTAAAATATCCTTAGAAAAAATTCGCTATTTTTCATCCTATGGTAAGGATTAATATTTATTTTATGTTGTTGGCTTCTTTTGGCAGTGAATTAGAGTCATCACTATAGAAGAAAAAAGAGAAACTATTATTCATAATTTGCAATTCAGGCATGTTTGCTAAGTAATATTTCAAGCAAGACTTTAAATCGAAATTTGTAGCATGTGTTGGTATACGGATCCTAAATCAGTTCGACATGAAAGTATGGAATAGCATATAAGTGGAACCGACGTGGAGTTCGTATTGACGTGACGTGTATTAACTAGTGCAACACAAGATCTACCACAGCACATTAGATATAACTACATAATTTAACAATAGAAAGGGACATGACATTTGTACATTCTCTACAAGAACAAGGACTTAACCTATATTGTGGGAATGGACCCTCCAACAAATTGCAGAGAATAAACAGATATCTGCAACTCATATACATCCAAACTTTAATTCTCTGTGTATAAACACAGAGATTAAGACAACTACTACCTTACTACAAACAAAAAATGGACATATGCACATTGATTTATGCAATAACATTTTAGATGCCTAAAAAAAATTAAATCTTGATTCATTTCTATGAACAAAGCCTAGGTACAGATTTAGCACTATTGTGGCTTGCCATTCTTGATTTCATCACCTTTGTCATTTGCACTTGCATTTTCCTGCACACCTTCTCCAGCTCCACCACTCTCCATTGCATCCCTTGGAGATGCGCCTTGAGCTTCTCGTTCTCGTCCGTCAGGTTGAACTTCTTCGCGTAGAGCACGACCTGCTTGGACCCCTCGAGAGGGGGGCTGGCCGGAGTGGCGTGGCTCGTGTCTTGGAGCAAGCTTTTCAGCTTGTGCTGCTGAGAGGCGACGGCTTGCACCGCAGATTTCGGGGGGAAGTTGGCGTTGCGCGTGAGGTGGTCGAGCGCTTGTGGAGTGAGCTTCTCGTAGGTTAACCCGCGGCATACTTTCGTCTTCTGGTCCTCGGACAAGCCCGAGTGAACCTGCATCATTCGTGAATCGTGATCATCGCTCTTCAATTCGGAACGTAAAAGCACACATATTTCAAGAAACCTCACTAAATCATATCATATCATAACTCGAATGAATCGAAATTTCAAGATGGATACCTCGAGGTAGAGATTCACAGCGTAGTACACGCCATCGCACGAGTCTCTAGCTGAGTCGGGCAGCGCTATGATGAGGGCGAGGAACTTGGATGGCTTCAGGTGAGGATCGGGAGATACTTCGGCTAGAAACAGATCCATCAACGCTCCGGCTTTCCTCAGCCGGCTCAATGGCACGCAGCAAACTCCCTTGCCAAGAAAGGACTTCAAGAACCTAAGAACAAGATTCACATCGTAGAGGCAGCTCGTTCCAACCGGGGATGGGACGAGCAGATCATCTAACGTCGCCTGGTCCAGCTGCGAGCCGATCATGCCCTCCAGCTTGTCCCGGGTGCACTGGCTCAAGCTCGTGTTCAAGCCAACTCTCAGCATCCCGAACAAGCTCCTGTACGAAACGCACCTCAAATCTAAAGACCCGAGCATGTCAACAACAGCTTCGATAATCTTGGCCTTGTCATCAGCTGAGGCAGAAGCAAATCTTGATTTCTGATAGTAAAACAGAAACCTGCTGATAATCCCATTATCAAAATTTTTAGCCACCATTAGCTTTACTAGCATTTGGATAAGATCGTTGCCAAACGCCACGAGGTCTTCAAACCACCACGTGGCTCTGAAGGCGCCACTCTTCAAGCTCTCCGTGCTTCTCGTGTCACACGACAGCCTTAAGCCAGAGCCATCCGAGGACGAGACAGACGGAGATGGACTCGTCTCACACGACGATGCAACTCTTCCAATCAAGGAATCCAGGCACTTGTCGAGCAATGCCAGTGAACCGGCTCGGGGGAGCAGCTCCTGGCACTGCTTCAGCGCTGCTAGAAGCTCGTGCCAGCTCCAGTAACGAACCTCTTGCAGGGACTTCTCCGTTAGCTCGGATAGATTGTCCATTTCCATGAAATGTGCAGCACAAGTGAGATTGAAAATGTTGAGAGGAGTTATGATCACTCTCCCCTTGCTGTAGCAGAACCTTGTGATGAGCTCGAAGCCCTCTGCCCCTCCCGGGAAGTCGTTGAATATCACCTTCAGACGACGTGCCACGCCTTCTGATTTCCCGACCAATCTACTGATCTTTCCCGAGTAAGATGACACAACTCTCTACAAGAGAATCATAAATGAACTTGTAAAAACAGTAAAGATAAAACCAAAAAACTACACTAATTCAAAAGGCAAGAAGTGCTAAACAAAAAGACAATTTGGCATGTGATGTTATTACAACAACAAACTGCAAAAGATGTTGCAATATTCATCAAGAGAAGTGAGTAATAACAAACTACAACCTAAACAGTTGGTTAGGTGATGTAGAAAGATGAAATGTCATTGTAAAGCAATAAATTCTGGCAAATTAATCCAGGGAAGAGGCATGCCCCCTACAAAGAAGGGAAATAAACAGTTGCAATTTGAGGTTGGAGGTGTTGTTGTCTAGCCTCCCTTGAAAGGTGTGAGAGAATCAAAAAAGTAAAGGCATCAACATTAAATATGGCAACAATAAATGAGGTGAGGAACATGCTAGACACAAATGTGAAGAATGTTAGCTAAATTAAGTGGTTTAGACTTTAGACAGCAGCTCCCTAACCCCACATTCCAGCAAAAATTAGCTGCAAAACATTATCACAGTACAAGAAGATAAAAGTGATTGTAATAATAGTGTAATCATGCTTTGAGGGTGCAGACACATTAATTGAAAAATTGAAAATTAAACTCAAATAAGAGAGAACATTCGAGTACAATTATATCCCAATGAAGCCTAACTTAAATCCACCAAAATTTTAAAAAAAAACAAGAAAACAGGAGAAATCATTAAGGCAAAAAGATTACAACTTTATACAAGAACCTCAAAAATGGAAGAAGCCCTCATGCCATTAACAGAAACAGGAAAAAGGGCATTCAAAGAAAGCCAAGAATCTAACCTCATCCACCACAAAAACCTCTTCTCCATTGACATCCACTTCAAGATCAAGAAAGAAATGCTCCATACCTCAAATATAATGAAAAAAAAAAGAAGAGAATTCCACCACAAAGTCAAGACACCCTTTTGGAATCTACCCTGAGCAAAACCAACGAAAATACAAAAAATGGGGTTGAGATTTAAGGAAAGAGAAAAAATGGGCCATATTCTAAAACTGCGAAAAGAGACAAGCAGATAACACCCGTTTTCTCGATTTTGCGAAAGAATGCTTTTTTAAGTCGAATTTAAGCTAAAATGTGGATGATCCCAACCGAATGTGAGAGCATATGGATTAAAAAGATGAGATTTTGACAGAAGAGAAGATGTGTTGCAGCCACTGGTATATATTCTCTGACATTCTTGCGAATAAAATTGATCAAATTTGTTGATTTGGAAGAAAGCAATAAGCATAAGAGTGGAAAATGCAGAGTGTTTTTTGTTTTTTATTTTGATTTGTTTGCGGCAAAAGAGTTTCTATACCTTCTAGCTTAGGACCACCTATTATTAGAGCATTAAACAGTTGATTTTTTTTATTTTTTAGTTGGATTTATCTAAGTGTACGATTGGAGAGCAATCTTTTTGTTAGTTATTTAGATATTTATATGGAATAGAGTATATTTGATTAAATATTTTATCATGTAGAGTTTGAATTCGGTAGTGTCGTTTACAAATTTATTGATGAGTTTATGTAAGGGAGATTCAATATACAGAACAGAAAAACAGATAATTTATCTGAAAGTTGTGATGAATCACTTTCAGATCAAATCAATTTCGGTGATTCAACCAAACTATTTGATCGGATAAAATTCAGAGAATACAGAAATATCATATGTATATTTGAGAGTTATTCGAACCAAAGAACTGATCAGTTCTTAATAAAGATGAAGAGTTGCAGCTATTAATTTCGAAAAGTTGCATATGTTAAATTCTTGACCGAATTTAACTGATTTTCAAAGTTTTTGAAATTGCAAATTAGTCCTTTGATTTTAAGAAATTACATTTTCAGATGAATTTCTTATAAAGCAATTTCGTTGGACCCCAGCCAGCTCGACCCCAAGTTGACCTGGCAGCTCGACCCCAGCCAGGGGCTCTGCCCCTTAGACCCCGCCACCCGGGGGCGCTGCCCCCGGACCCCCGTTCATCTGTTAAGGGGCTTCGCCCCTAACATCATAATGAATTCAAATAAGCGTGCACTCCGCACTTCCAAACTTAAATGATGTATCATTATAACAATACTGATCAATTAAGTTAATCCAATTACACTAAAATATCCAACAATTTCTTTGCTATATTGAATTATAAGCGTTTTATTAATTTAATTATGCTTTGTTGTCAAATACTAGTATATTAAAAATTAATTAGATATATTTGATGTTTAAATTGTGTTTTGTTGTTGAATGGAGTATATTGAAATTTAACTAGATATCTTTGACGAGTTAAGATAGTTAAGTTGAAATGGACTCGTTTAAGATTAATAATAACAAAAAATGATTTTGATACACTCCATCCGTTTTAAGGAAGATGGCTCATTTCATGAGCGACACGTGATTTTATACAGTTTGTATAAACGAGTTTTTATTTTAAATAATGAATTATTTGAGTAAGATAAGTGAGTGATTTTCGGTGGTATGAAGTAGGTTAGGTTTCATATCTTCCCGAACAAATATACTTGGTATGATAAGTGACTTTAAAAAAGATCATGGCTTGACTAATTAAACCATGAAATATGCAACACATAAGTATTTAATTATCTAAATTAATCCATAGAAAGAGAATATGGGTTGGACGAGCATCATGTGACTAACTAGATATGGTCACATGTAATGTCATTTGGCAAGTGGCAATCTCACCTTTTGATTTGTCATTTTCCAAATAATAGTATTAAAATTATTTATGGGTAGGGAGATTAGTTATACTACTCTTTAAGATGATTTTTTAGATGAAAATTATATTTTGTACTCTACTACTAATTTAATAAAAGTAATTGTCGCAAGTAATCTTAGAAAATATTTTTTTATCATTTATAAATCGAAATATAGGTTTGCATTCATTTAGCTAGAAAGCTACATTAATCATAAATTATGGTGATTCAATGACTGAAAATGATTTTCGTGTATTCATGATAAGATATGTTTTTATTTGATTCTTTCCAAGTGGATATATAATCAAATAGGATCTTGTCTTCATGTGTTAAATAGAAGTCAATTAACTATATTAAAGGGCATTGAAAGGAAAACATTGATGTAACGTTATAAAAATATTGACACGAGCAATAATGTATGTACATAAATTACTCTACAAACATATTGTTTCATTATTGTAAACACCTCCTATACTATACACAATCATATGCAACTGTGGATTGTGGTGAAAAGTTGAGCATAAGATGCTATTGAAAATATGTGGGAGTGAAGAAAGTAAAAAAACATAATGAATGCATTTTCATGATGTGTAAATAGCAATAGAAATGACTAGACATATCAAATGAGTGACATCAAAATTTCAATCAACAACGGTAATATAATGAAATTGTGTTGGACACAAGAAGAAGTTCGGCACCAATGTCGAAAGACAGAAGTGGTACGACAATCGTTGTCGTCAATGATCGTTTGACGAAGGACGAGAGTTAATCCCAACACCAAGAGATTATGGTGAACTGTTGCATCGTAGTCGACGATAACTCACTGTTTTCAATTTAATTTTTCCGGCCCTAATAGGTTGGCGGTGTATCTGGTGGATCCCGATATCAAATGGATCCACCATTGAATGAATTGCAAATATTGGGATTATAAAATGTTCACACTAAGCCCAAAAATACTTGAGAAAGCCCATTAGTTCAAATAATATACAATTAACCTTATAAGCTAATAAGGCCCAATCATATTGAGCTATTTATAGTTTCTTTTATTGGGCTCTCTTAATGACTTCTAAAGCAAGGCCCACCATTAAAGGTAGATCATACTATTAAAAAATTAATGCGACTTACAAAATTTTGAAGTTCTTGATCAAATTTCAAACTTAATATTAATACTCCTTATTTTCGTATAAAATGTTGTCAACTCTTAAATCTTAGATATATCCAGCATTAATTAGCATATTTACAGAATGAATGTTTTAAAGCTAATTGATAATCCTAATCCTAATAATGCAATATAGCTTAATACCGTTTTAATATTATGCAGTTTTTAAAAACTAAGCTGTCAATACATATTAACTGAATTACTAGTTTTTTTCTAATTTATTGAGTATGGTTTCCAAGTCAAACAGAACTTAATGACAAAACGTTTTACTAATGTATATTAGGAAATCCACGACATATTTCGATATATTTAAGGTTATTTGATTTTTAATAAATTAACATATTATATCTCATGTTAAATAATAGTAGGTGATATTTACATGCGCAAGACATATTTTTATCGTATATGGTTAATCACTTTTAATAAGCTATAAACTATTTGTATTTGCAAGTTCATATACATTATGTTGGTTGGATCTCGATAATCAGTATTTACTCTTCCGAATCAAGAAAAAAAAAATCCGACTCTATTCCTAAAAAATGCAAAAATTAAAATTTCGAACTCACCTTTTGATAAAGAAAATTAAAATAATAAAAAGAATAAGAAATTCGAAACTCTTAAACACAAAATAATAATTCTATTTTGCTTTCTTTAGGAAGAATCCTAGATGAAAACAAGAAATTTGTCTAAGTGTAACATCTAGAGTTATACTACTAACTGAAGCAATTAAATAAAATTGAACTGAAAAAATGAAGTAGACTGGAAATAGGATTCCATCAAGTCAATCGATAAATCTTGAAATGAGATATGCCCTACAATAATCAAAGGAAAACTAGACACTTTCGTCAAAATGAATTCTCGTTTTGACTAACTAGTTATCGATGACTTTACAACTTTCAAAACTTATTGGCCGAGATTTATAATTTTTTTTAAAAAAGTAAACAATGACGTAAGCATGTCATTAAAACATAAAACGACAAAGAGATTTAACTAACATATTCCCTCGTAGATCAGTAATTACTCTTCCGAATCAAACAAAAACCTACTTATTCTTCCGAATCAAACAAAATTTATGTATGAAAATTTAAAATTTATCCTTTTAAACGACAAAAACAATGTGATAAGTGATAACAGTAAGCATGTCATTTAAAGATCACATTACATCATCACAAAATAGAAAAAAGTGAAGCGAAAGATGGACAACACACCCTGCATTAATATTTTGAAATAGTTTCAACATTTATTGTATAAATTCAAATTAGAAAAAATAAATGATTTTAATTGCCACAAATTATTGATACTATAATACTATAAATTTAAATTGCACCATTAATTTAATTAAATCAAATTAAATAAATCATGTTTTTTTTTATATAGAAACCATTTCTTATGATACAGGCATACGACCATAAAAAAATGGAGTATAGATTAATTATAAACCATGAAACATGGATAAATCAATTTAAGATTTATAGATTCGAAGACGTCTAAATACATTTAACAAAATGTATTAAACAATACAAAAACAATTTTTTACAAATTTATTTTGTCAAGATTTATAATTTAGAAAAAAATAAACAATGACGTAAACATATCATTAAATATAAACGACAAAAGAGTTTTAACTAACATATTCCTATTCCGAATCAACAAAAACTTATCTATAAAAATTTAAAAATGATCTTTTTAACAAAAAAACAACGAGTCAAACGGTAAACACATCATTTAAAAGATCACATTACATCATAACAATAAACAGAGACTTGAAGAAAAATTAGACAACACACCCGAAATTATTATTTGAAATAGTTTCAACAACTTATATATAAAATAAAATTAGAAAAAAATGATTCTACTTATAAAAAATTATTAATAATATAATATAATTTAAATTGCACCATCAATTTAATTCAATCAAATTAAATAAATCATATATAAACACCATTTCTTTTGACAACGGCCTATGACCATAAAATAATTGATTATTATTAATTATAAACCATGATATTTATAACATATTAGCAACATAATATATCCAATTTGAGGGCATAAATAATTCCCCAATTAATATTTTAATTAAAAATTAGAAAATTAATTAATAAATATATTTAATATTACTTCGCGGGCCAATGCGGAAAGCCCAAGCACTCAACTTGTTTTAACAAAAAAAAAAAAAAAAAAAAAGAAGCGCTAAAATAAAAAGAAAATACAGAGCTTAAAAACACAATCGATTTACAGAGATTCGTCTTCAGCTATTCTTCCTCTCATCAATCGATCCGGCGTCTGCAATTCTCTCAAATCTCCCCATCTCCGACTCCACAACCGACTCGCCTACTTCTCCGGCACCGCCTCGACTCTGCTTCCGCAATTTCCAACTCGTAAGTCTTCAGATTTCAAAACCCTAGCCACGACCACATTTTCCGCCCCAAATTCAATTTTCTGGATTCCGGTCCTTCCGAACCGTTTTCCGCGTCGGTGTTGCGGTGTTTGTTCAATTCGCGGGGTTGTTTCTCCGTCGAATTGAAAAACCCTTCTGCATTTTGTTGGTGATTTGTTCGTGTTTGTGTTTGGATTGCGGTCCGGTGAATTTGTGTAATTTGGATTGATTTTGGGGGTTTTTTGGCAGGTGGATTTCGAGGGAGGAGGATTTAGCAAGGGTGCAGCAGTATGAGCATTGACAGCCCTGGAGAAGAAGTGGATTAGGGTTGGACTGGACGTGTTGAAACGAGCTGAAGATTGATTTTGGGGCATTCCATGGGCGATGGAGGTGTTGCATGTGTCCCTTCACAGCATATTATGGATAAGTTCGCTATTTGCGGGGGGAAGACCAATGGCAACACCGAGCTCAATTCTGTTTCCAAGACTTCCGTCAAGTTGGCTAAAGTGAAGCGGAAGATGAAGCCGAAGAAGCACAAGGGAACCGAGCTGGGGACGAACAATTCTGGCAGTTTGAATAGTAGTAATAATGATAATCATAATAAGGAAATTCCTGAGAAAAATGGCAGTGATGATGTTTGTAATGACAACAGCAAAGATGAAGTGGAGGAGGGTGAGCTGGGGACGCTTCCCTTTGAGAACGGTGAGTTTGTTCCTGAGAAGCCGGTGAGAAGGTTCGAAATTAAGAGTGAGGTTGAGAAGGGCGAGTTCATCCCTGGTAAGTGGCGGAAAGGTGGTGGTGAATGGGAGAAAAATGATTGGAGTTCATCGAGAGAGGAGCTGGAAAAGGGGGAATTTGTCCCTGACAGGTGGTGCAGAACTGACAAGGCTGGTGATTATGGTTACTCGAAGGCTCGAAGGTTTGATGCAGCTAAGGAAAGAGGATGGAAAAATGAGCGTGAATGGACGTCCCCTTCTGCTAGGGAGAGAGGATGGAGAGTTGATCGGGAATCCGATTGGTCTCCCCCTTCTCGAGAAAAAGGCTGGAAAGGTGACCGTGATTGGTCACCGCCCAGTAAGGATAAGGGGTGGAAAGGTGACCGTGAGCGTGATTGGACGCCACCGTCAGGTAAGTATTCCAGTGAGAAGGAGCTTGGCAGAAGTGGCGGGAGTGCTCAGCATTCGAGGAAATACAATTCCAGGTATGAATCTGAGAAAACTCCGAAAATCAGCTCCAAAATAACTGGTGAAGAAGGCATTCTGAAGAATGATTTCACCAGTAGCAAGAGCCATGGAAGAGACTATTCGTTCAGCAACCGTTTAAAGCGGCATGGCAGTGATTTTGATAGTAATGAGCGGAAGTACCGTGTTGACTATGAGGACTATTCTGGATCTAAAAACAGGAAACTTTCGGACGATGGTGGCAGCCGATCTGGTTTCCCGACAGACCACTACTCCGGCAGGACTATGGAGAGACCGTACAAGACTGCTTCTTCTTCTTCTTCATCTCGTAATATTCCCTCTGAAAGGCATCCTTCTAGATATATGGAGTCATCTAGAGCAGCTGCTTATGATAGGCACAGCGACAGTCCCCATCATTCTGAGCGGTCCCCACATGATCGGACCCGCAACCATGATAATCGGGATCGCAGCCCGGCCCGCCGCGGGACACCAACTTATGACCAATATGATCGAAGTAAGTCACCTTACGAATCTAGCCGTCACTTTGATAACAGGGGCCGGAGTCCTGCTCATGTGGAGCCCTCCCCTCGAAATCATGGTCGCAATCGGGATGGTAGGGATCGCGAAACAAATCGAAAACCTGGAGTTGGGGAAAAGCGCTCTGTCCATTATGGCAGCAAAGGTCAGGAAGGAAAGCATAATCAGGTGAAGGATTCTGGTGGAAGGGAATCACAGTTTTTGGGTAAAAAGTCACCAGATATAGGAAACGTAATTACAGATAAAACTTCCGGGCCCTCGTGTGACCATGAACAGTTATCTCAGAGTCCTTCGCTTAAAAGTGTTGAAATGTCTCAAGAAAATGGAATCGCTGAAGAAGCAGCATCAATGGAAGAAGACATGGACATCTGTAACACTCCGCCTCATGTCCCGCAAGTTGTGGATGCAGTCGCAGGGAAGTGGTATTACCTGGATCACTTTGGCGTCGAACATGGGCCTTCCAAGCTGTCTGATCTCAAAAAACTTGTTGAAGAGGGATATCTTGTATCAGATCATTTGATCAAACATTTGGAAAGTGACAGGTGGGTAACTGTTGAAAAAGCGGTTTCTCCATTGGTTACTGCAAACTTCCCTTCTATTGTTCCAGACACAGTTACTCAACTTGTCTGTCCTCCTGAGGCTCCTGGTAATCTATTGGCAGATAATGGAAACGAGGTATCCAGTAATGGAGAATTGCTGGTCTCTTCTTCAAATCCAGTAATCTGCTCTAAGGACATATTGTTTATTTCCAAGCCTGTAGAAGATTTTCATATCGATAATAGAGTTGGAGCACTCCTAGAGGGTGTCACTCTAATTCCCGGCAAGGAAGCTGAGATGCTAGCAGGTATGAACATATCTGATGTCTTAAGCTGGTTTCTTCCCAGATTTTCAAATAATATGGCTCGTCAAATGTTCATTGGTGCTACACGATCAGAAGGATGCATTTTAATTTTGAGCACTTCCCAGTTTGTGCTGAAATGTACGATATAAGGGAAACATTTTTTTTATATGAAAATTTATTTATAAAAACTTCTATTCAATAAGGTTCCAGTTCAGCCTGTTGTCTCTGTCTTGTCTACTTGAAGCTGAAATTTAAGTAGTAGTATCTATTTCGTATTTGTGCTTTTCATTTAATGGATCTTCTATTTTTTTTTTCTTGCAGAACTGCTGCAAATTTCGTCAGATCCTGAGGACTGGGAGAAATGGTGGAAATCACCAGGTACTTTATTTTGATTTCTTCAATGTATAGTAAGAGTTGTTTTGATGAAGCCAATGTGTTGCTCTAGAATTGTTCCGTTTGCTTATTTTCAGATTGGCTTTATTTCATGTTGCATCACAACACTTCTGGTCTTTGGTTTACATTCCATATATGCTCTGTTTCTATCTCTTAATTTGTTCTGCAGCTGCTCTGTCTGTTGCTTGTTTGGATATAGAATTTGGAATTTTGATTGTAGAAATAACCTTTCTGTGGTCATACAATTAAAGCAGAGCGATTTCTATATTTTGATTTCACACGATTTGAAAATCAGCTTGATAAATAGTAGTAGTACAATTTTGCTCTTTGAAATTTATCCAACAGGGAGAACAGGTTTCTATAATCTGCTAATACTAAACAGAAAACCTTAATTCTCAAATCTTTGAGCCCTAAAACAATTTCAATTTATACCATTATGTGTTAACTCTTAGCTGTTGTTGAAGATAAACTTTGGAAATGTGCTTGTAACTCAAAGGAATTTTGTTTGGCATTGACAGGTTTTACAGGGCACTTAAAGGATAGGGATGAGCATTTTGAAGATAGTGCTTCTGAGCTTCAATTTGTGAATGCTGAAGAATCAAGACCTGCTGTACCTTCCTCCTTGGAAAGGGATAATGAACTGGATTACAATGATACTGGTGAAAGTTTCTTCAGCCAATTTGTGTGCAGGGGATGTGATTGGATAAGAAGTGATGAAACTACTCTAGATAGATCTTGGAAGAGAAAGGTTGTTCTCAATGATGGCTATCCCTTGTGCCAAATGCCCAAGTCTGGTTGTGAAGACCCCAGGTGGGAGCAAAAGGATGACTTGTACCACCCTTCTCAGGGTCGAAGACTGGACTTGCCACCATGGGCTTTTACCTCTCCTGATGAGTTGAGTGACCTCAGCGCTATAACCAGGCCTACCCAAAATAAGCCTCTCCTTCCCAGGGGGGTCAGAGGACTGATGCTTCCAGTGATTAGGATAAATGCTTGTGTGGTAAAGGACCATGGTTCATTTGTATCCGAATCCCGGGTAAAAGTTAGAAAGGAAAGATTCTCTTCGAGATCTTCGCGGCCATATTCCTCAAGTGGTGACATAAAGCAATCATCTGAAGATGGTCCCTGTAAGAGTGCTCATGAACAAGACTCACATGATTCTAGTAAGGACAGGGCACTTGTCAGTATGCCTAAGGACCGTCTTTATAAGCTTGATGAATTGAGATTGCATTCGGGAGATTGGTACTTCCTTGATGGTGCTGGACATGAACGAGGACCTCTGTCATTCTCAGAGCTTCAGAGAATGGCAGATCAAGGTGTCATCCAAAAGCACAGCAGTGTATTCAGAAAACAAGATAAAATTTGGGTTCCAGTGACTGTCTCATCTGAGCCTTCTGGAACTAAAAAGCATGAGGAGGCTGCAACTAGTTTATCTTTGCTTCCAGAAGCAAGTGGTGGCGTATTGGATGGGGACCAGATAACATCCAATAGATTCCATGGCCTACATCCCCAATTTATTGGGTATACTCGAGGAAGGCTTCATGAATTGGTTATGAAGTCATACAAGAGCCGGGAGTTTGCAGCTGCCATTAATGAAGTGCTTGATCCTTGGATCAGTGCCAGACAGCCTAAAAAAGAGATTGAGAAACATATTTACAATTCTGGTATTGATCACTCTATTTGTTTTGCTTATGCTATGTTGTATTATCTGTTTATTTGTACTTTTTGTAAGATATATAAGATAAATCCCTAAAAAGGTCCAAGAGGGAGACCAAAAAAGTTAACTATAAACTTTCATCACTTGTAGTTTTCTTTTCATTCTGTAACTGTGAAACGGCATGCTATGGTGGAAGCCCCTGACTTATCTTACCGTTATTTGCATGTACATAGCTTATGTTTATGACAACACTAAGTGAAAATATCTTCTGAACTAATGTTGCAGATCACTTCCGTGCAAGCAAACGAGCTAGGATAGATGGGATCGAGGAGGAGTTTGAGACGGATGATGATGTGCTAACTTTTCAGAATGATAATTGTGACTTTGATGAGTTATGTGCTGATGTTTCCTTCATAAAAGTAGACAAATTGGATTCTGAACTAGAGAGGGGAAGTTGGGATCTGCTTGATGGCAATATCCTGGCCCGGATATTTCATTTTCTTAGAGCTGATGTCAAGTCTCTTTATTATGCTGCATTGACGTGCAAGCACTGGCGATCGGTGGCTAAATATTACAAAGATATTTCTAGACAGATTGACTTTTGTGCCATTGGACCCAACTGCTCCGACTCCACCATCTTGAAAATAATGGTAACTTTATCTTCAATTTTGCATTTGTGCATAAATTGTAGTTCTGTATTCCTTTTACCTTTACCTTAAATGAAAATTTAAATGGTGAAATCTTGAAGGCTCGTTATAGCTTGTTATGTTTCAAGCCTGACTTATGTTGTATTCTGCAGAAGGATTACAAGGAAGAAAAGATAACTTCCTTATCATTACGTGGTTGTACTGGCATTACTTCTGCCATGCTTGAGGAAGTTCTTCAGTCATTACCATTTTTGTCTTCTATAGATATTAGAGGTTGCACCCAGTTCGAAGACCTTGTTTCAAAGTTTCCTAATATCAATTGGGTCAGGAACCGGAATGCACATTTGAAAATTCGGAGCCTTAATCACCTAACTGATAGGAACCCATCATCTTCTAATCATATGGATGAATCCAGTGGACTTAAAGAGTATTTAGAAAGTTCAGATAAGAGGGATGCAAACCAGTTATTCCGGCGAAGCTTGTATAAACGGTCCAAGCTCTTTGATGCCCGAAAGTCTTCATCTATCCTTTCTAGGGATGCTCAATTGAGGCGTTTGGCTATTAAGAAGGCTGGAAATGGGTTCAGGAGAATGGAGGAATACGTTGCTACATGCCTACGGGACATCATGAACGAGAATTCCATTGAGTTTTTTAAGATCAAGGTATTGATCATACGTTTTCTGGTTATGTACCTGTTGGTACTTGATAGGATAGTTTGATAACTTATATAATTTTTTGAGATCTTCAGGTTGCTGATATTGAGGGGAGAATAAGAAATGGGTATTATACCAGACGTGGATTGAATGCTATCAAAGATGACATAAGTCGTATGTGCAGGGATGCAATTAAGTAAGTCATGTTAAACAATCATTTATATTTACCTTTGCTTTGCATGACTTTACTTCTTGTGCGAGTAAAAAAAATTATGTAGCAGACGAGGCAGACACAATATATAGTGAGGACATGTATACACTGTATTAGTGGCTCTGTGTCAACCAACCGCACTCCTACTAATTTTTTACTTTTTTGTACTTTATGTGCCTTTTATCTTAGGAATGATGTCCAAGGACTTTTTTTTGGCTTGATGCTACAGCTTAGATATACCATTTATGTTAATAACTACTGATGAAAATATGTGTGGCTGTCTGGCTGAAACGTAAGCTGTGTGTTGTTCATAGCATCTAGTGGCTAAGTTTTATTGCCTTGTATTGCTTGATTGATTTATGAATAGTTTATATTTGCTATGGAATTTGGTTTGTGTTTGTTATAGATGAGGAAAAGGAACTCTAACTTCTGTCTAAATTTTCAAGCTAGTCGTAATGTTTCTGTTGTCCTTTTGTTGTTTAATTGAGGCGTATGATGATATGATGAATTTCATTCCAGGGCTAAAACTCGGGTTGATGCTAGAGACATGAAACGTGTTGTAACATTATTTATTCAACTAGCTACAAGTCTGGAAAAAGGTTCAAAGGTAGAATATACAAGAGATGAGGTGATGAGATCCTGGAAAGAGGATTCACCTCCTGGCTTTTCATCTACTTCCTCAAAATATAAGAAGAACCTGAATAAAGGGTCTGAAAGGAAACATTCATACAGAAGCAATGGCAACCTGTTCATGAATGGTCTTTACGACTCTGGAGATTGTGCTTCTGATCGAGAAATCAGAAAGCGATTATCCAAACTATACAAAAGATCTTTGGATTCAGGAAGTGACACATCTGATGATATGGATAGATCTTCCAATGCAAGTATCACCGAAAGTGAGAGCACTGCATCAGATACGGAAAGTGACTTAGAATCACCGTCTGGAGGTGCTATCAAAGAGTCTAGGGGGGACACATTTTTCACACTTGATGATGGGCTTGATCCCTATGCTGATGAGCGTGAATGGGGTGCTCGCATGACAAAGGCTAGTCTTGTACCCCCTGTCACAAGGAAGTATGAAGTTATTGATCACTATGTTATTGTAGCGGATGAGGAGGAAGTGAGAAGAAAAATGCAGGTTTCTTTACCTGAAGACTATGATGAGAAGCTTTATGCTCAGAGAAATGGCACTGAGGAGTCTGATATGGAAATTCCTGAGGTGAAGGATTTTAAACCCAGGAAATCCCCAGGGGATGAGGTCTTAGAACAAGAAGTTTATGGTATTGATCCATACACTCATAATCTTCTTCTTGATTCAATGCCGGATGACTCAGATTGGTCACTTGTCGAAAAGCATATGTTCATTGAAGAAATTCTCCTCCGTGCTCTTAACAAGCAAATAAGAAAATTTACTGGCACTGGGAACACTCCTATGGTGTATCCTTTGAAACCTGTATTTGAAGAGATACTGGTCACTGCCAATGAAAATGGAGACAGAAGACTCTTGCGTCTCTGCCAGTTTATGCTTAAGGCCATCGATGGTCGACCAGAGGACAACTATGTTGCTTATCGAAAGGTCAGCCACACCAACTTATCTTGTGTTAAAAGTATATTGTTAATTTGTTTGGATAGCATGTTCACGCTCTTAGTCTTGTTCATGCCTTCTGATGGTGCTTTTCTGACCAGGGTCTTGGAGTAGTGTGCAACAAGGAAGGTGGTTTCACTGAAGATGACTTTGTTGTTGAATTTCTTGGAGAGGTAATACTTTATTTTAATATCTCATTTTTGCTACTGGTACTTATTTTAATGTATTATAATATTAATTGTATTTACTCTGTTTTATTCTTAAGAGCTTCCTGAGTTCACTTTAGTTCCTTCTGTGCTTAAATCAGTACTCGGTATTAGTGGACTTACAATAATGGAAATACCTTTCACCAATATTTTTATCAAAATTACTTGGCATTTTGCCCCCCCCCCCCCCCCCCCTCATTTTCTTTTCTTTACATCCAAGATGCTACATACCATGCACTCTTATGCCCAGGGCTGGACCGTATTCGAAGGGAACTACATGATTCTTATGCGCCTTTTTTATCCTAACTTTTGAAACAAGTTATTGGAGATGCTATTTGGTTTATCTTTCACCTATGACTTTGTGATCTGAACTTGTACTTCCCATTTTGACCTTTTAGTGATTCCTTGCACAACTGATATGCGTAGTTGCAATGTAAGCATGTTTTTTTATACTGATGAACTTCGGCAATGAATCTTTAACTTATCATTATTATGCCAGTAACCTTGCATGCAAACCTTTATTTTGATGAGTTTTTCTCCTTTTGCTCATAGGTTTATCCTACTTGGAAATGGTTTGAAAAACAAGACGGTATCCGTGCTCTGCAAAAGAACAATAGTGATTCTGCCCCAGAGTTCTATAACATATATCTTGAGAGGCCGAAGGTATCCTACATTTGATTACGCAAATTATATTGTTATCATTTGCTCATCATGTTTTTATCTGCCATCTTCCAAAGTGCGAATTTGCTTATTATGTTTTTATCCGTCATCTTCAAAAGTTCGCCCTTAAAATGAATTATGTCTTGCGCCTTGGGCACCTTTAACAACTCTCATTTCTTTATCTGCCAACCTCTTGATTCATTGAGCCTTGGGTTTATTCTAAATCTTTGTTTGCAGGGTGACGCTGATGGGTATGATTTAGTAGTTGTTGATGCAATGCACAAGGCGAACTATGCAAGTCGGATTTGTCACTCCTGCAGACCTAATTGTGAAGCAAAGTATGTACTCGATTGTTATGCATTATCCTCTCTGCTTGCGCAGTTAATAAGTCTTATTTCCCGATGAAATCTTGTGTTATGAAAAGGAATATTTTTAAGGGATTATTGCTATATCACTAACTGTGATAAAACAGGGTTACTGCTGTTGATGGTCAGTACCAGATTGGTATCTATTCTGTAAGACCAATTGCTTATGGCGAAGAGATCACATTTGACTATAATTCTGTTACTGAGGTCAGTGAATTGCAAAGCATGGTTATGTAGCATGAGATTTTACTTCCCTTCTTTTTACTTTGGTGAGTAACGATTGAATTCTGCAGAGTAAGGAAGAGTACGAAGCTTCAGTTTGTTTATGTGGCAACCAGGTTTGCCGTGGGAGTTATCTGAATCTGACAGGTGAAGGGGCTTTCCAAAAGGTATTGATTAATGTCGTTAAGTTGATAACTTTCATTGATTCTTTAAGCATAGCCATTTCCCTTATGTATTTTTATTCTTATTTTCTGGCTATGGCTTGGGTTGCTGCAATAACTTTATTATTTTGGATGTTAGGTGCTGAAAGAGCATCATGGATTACTTGATCGGCACCAGTTGCTACTAGAGGCTTGTGAACTGAATTCGGTGACTGAGGAAGATTATATCGAACTGGGTAAAGCTGGACTTGGGAGTTGTTTGCTTGGTGGGTTGCCTGATTGGCTGATTGCCTACTCAGCTCGCTTGGTACGCTTCTCTTATTCTTACTAACAATTAAATTTTTCCAGGCCACCTTTTGATAATTGAATCTCTTATTTTAGGTGAGATTCATAAATTTTGAAAGGACGGAACTCCCTAATGTGATTCTTAAGCATAATATAGATGAAAAGAAGAGGTTCTTTGCAGAAGTGAACATGGAGCTTGAGAGGACCGATTCTGAAATTCAGGTAAGCATATGTCAGCCAACTCTCTTTTAACTTCCTCACCTTGTTTGTGTTGGCAGCTATACAAGGATATAGATTTTGATATGTGGTTCATTAGTTTGACTTCTTATTGTTATAGGCGGAGGGTGTGTACAATCAGAGGCTCCAGAATTTGGCTCTTACAATCGACAAGGTAGAGCTGATTTTATTTTTGTCAGCACATTCTTTTCTTCATTCCACAAAAGAGACTTGAAAATACTGATTGTTACTCATAGGAGTTTATTGGCAAGGCTGTGTGTTTATTACTTATGTTCTATTGGATAGATGGATGCATGAGTTGATGAAATTTCGTGCCAAATTTCATGCAGGTGAGATATGTTATGCGATGCGTTTTTGGCGACCCAAAGAATGCCCCTCCTCCACTTGAAAGGCTTAGCCCTGAAGAAGCAGCTTCATTCCTCTGGAGAGGAGAAGGGTCATTAGTCGAGGAACTTATTCAGTCCATGACTCCTCATATAGAAGATGCTATATTGAAAGATCTCAAGGTGAAGATTAACGCTCACGATCCTTGTGGTTCTGATAACCCAGAGACGAAGCTTAGGAGGTCTTTATTATGGTAAGCGTTTTGAACCGAGGATAAGCATCTCAAGCTCAGAACACTTCTCCTTAGATATAATGCAATGCGTTTACCCATTTCAGGTTGAGAGATGAGGTGCGAAACCTTCCTTGTACATATAAAAGTCGGCATGATGCAGCTGCTGACTTGATACACCTATATGCTCATACAAAGTGCTTTTTTAGGATTAGAGTAAGTAACTCCAGCACAATGAACATTCATTTCAGTTGAGTGTCCTTTCCTTTTTCTTTTGATCTAATTTACATCTTGCAGGAATACAAGAAAGTAACTTCCCCACCCGTTTACATCAGTCCGCTCGACCTTGGTCCAAAGTACGCTGATAAGTTGGGTTCTGGTCTTCACGAATACTGCAAAACATATGGCGAGACATATTGTTTAGGACAGCTAATGTTTTGGCACAATCAGAACGCTGAACCAGATGCTGTCCTGGCCAAAGCAAGTCGAGGCTGCTTATCTTTACCCGATGTTGGCTCTTTCTACGCCAAAGTCCAAAAGCCATCACGCCAGCGCGTCTATGGCCCAAGGATGGTGAAGTTCATGCTCTCCATCATGGTGAGTCCTTCGCCTACTTTTCATGTCGAGTTTCACAAAACTTGATAATTATCCGGTCCTGTCTTTACTAGTTTTAAATCCGAAATCCGAAATCTCCTATTTCTATTCTGGCAGGAGAAGCAGCCCCAGAGACCTTGGCCAAAGGACAGGATATGGTCGTTCAAGAGCTCGTTGAAATTCGTGGGGAGTCCGATGCTCGATGCTGCGTTGCACAAGGGGTCGATTGATCGGGAGATGGTGCAGTGGCTGCGGCATAGGCCTACCGTGTACCAGGCGACGTGGGATAGGTGAATTTTTTGGAGGATTCGCTGGTTAAAAATGGTTCTGTAGTTAGTGGTTTAGATAGTCGTGTTTGTAGGTGCCGCGATTCATTTGTTTGCGCTTTTAATTCTTGTGTACAGTTGCAACACATTCTCTTTTGTAGGTCTTGTAATTTGCATTCATTCTTGGGTCATAGTGTTTGCTCTTTTTATTAATAGAAGTTGGCAAAAGAAAAAAAATATAAATTGCCATTTCTTTACTTTGTCCTCTTCTGTTTTGTATAGCTGGTAAATATATTTATGGGTGAATGACAAAATGCTATAATCATCTAAAAAATTGTAAATCTACCATTCTAGGAATTTTTGTTAAAGATATATTCCCTCTTATCCACAATAAGAGTATTATTTTGCCATTTCTATTTGTCTCATAGTAAGATTTCTGTTTCACTCTTATCATAAATAGTAAGTAGATTATATATTATTTAACTCAAATTTTATTATAAAACTAATTATATATAGGGAAATTGGTCTCTAAAACCATGAACTTTGCTTAAAATTTGGTATTTCCCATGAACTTTGAAATTGGTATATAATATCACGAACTTTGCATTTTGTTTGGTATTTCCCACGGCATGTTTATTGCTATATTTGACTAACTTACGAGGCTTTTTTATCATACTTGACACAATTAAATCAACGTAGTTTTCAACGTGACTTTTTATGCTACATGTTATGAACTTAAAAAGTGGTTTCAAATATTATAAAACATATCAAGGTTGCCTATATTAAATAAGATTTTGATGAAAATATCTTATTTGAGTGAGTTTGGGAAATACCAAACAAAATGCAAAGTTCGTGATATTATATACCAATTTCAAAGTTCATGGGAAATACCAAATTTTAGGCAAAGTTCATGATTTTAGAGACCAATTACCCTTATATATAAGTGAGACTGATATTCCGCTAACTTATTCAATCCACTTTTCTTTACATTTCTTAAAACCTGTGTCATAATTAAATAGGACTCTGTATTGCGGAACGGAGGGAGTAGCACTCAACAATCTAAACAATATCAAAATCACCATCAAGAATGGCAACAATCTAAATAGTACTCCCTCTGTTCGATGTTAAATGAAACGCCTCTATTAACATGAAACGAAAATTTCGAAAAATTACAAAAAAAAGAAAATGTTACTCCTACTAAATAGTCAAAATATAAAACCCCATGCATGATGAATATGAAAAGAATAACTTTAGCAAAGAATATATGCTCAAACTGCACTGCTCCTCTGTTGCTAATATGCCCCACTTTTCCTCTTCCCTTTGAAAAGAATCCAAAAGCCTCGAAGCAAAGAATATCAATCTACTTAATTACACAAAAGTAACAAAAAAATTAAAGTCACCACTATGTTATAAACAAAAGAGGCTTTTTCAAAATCTCCATATTCATTCCTTTCCTTCTTCAAACCTCTATCCTTTGCCTCTCTCCCATCACTCCAAAAACTGCTAAAATGGGCAAGTTTATGGGCATTTTCGCCTGCCTCTTGATCGTCGGCCTCGACGTCGTAGGAGGGATTCTTGGCATCAAAGCAGAAGCTGCTCAAAACCAGGTAAGATTTTGTACAAAGGCTTTGTTCAAACTCTATAAAATACTAAAAAAAATTTATTCTTTCTTTTGTTGTGTTCTTCAACTACATTAATTGATAATCTTTTTTTTTCTTGATGGGGTTGATTAGGAGAAGCATTTGAGGCTGTGGATATTTGAGTGCAAAGAGCCAAGCCATGATGCATATGTTTTAGGGTTAGCAGCAGCAAGTCTTCTTGGAATAGCCCATGTTTTGGCTAATTTGCTTGGTGGATGCAGTGTTTGCACTCAAGAAGAGCTTGAGAAAGCCTCTCCCACTAAGAAGTTGTCCATTGCATGCCTTGTTTTCACTTGGTAAATAAAATCTCTCTCTCTCTCTTGTTGATAATGTTTGATTGGATTAAGGATTTTGGACATTTCTTGAAGATTTAGTGCTTAGATAGATTGATGAGTTGGGAAGTGATGTTTTAAAATCTCTCCCAACACACACACACACACATTTGATTTGATTAAGGTTTTTGGTCCTTGTAGTTTTTGGATATTTCTTGAAGATTTAGTGCTTAGGCATGATGAGTTGGGAAGTACTAATGTTTTTCAAAGTGTGAATGAGAAGTTGGGGTAATTGTGGGTGATAATTAATGGAATATTATAATATTGGGAGTGTTTTTAAGAACATAAAACAATATTCACTATCCTTGATTTGGATTGGGAAAGAGATGATCTAAGTAATTAGTTAATTATGTTTTGCAGTGATTAAATTAGTGATAATTATTAATTACCCCAACTATTCATCATATACTTTTATTGAATTCTATAATATATTATCCAACTTAAGCCATGTTTACTTTTTATGGATAAAAACAATTACCAATACAATCAAACATATCCCATGTTTACATTTTTTTTTACCTTGTGAGTGGATAGTTAAATTCCCCTAATTGTTTTTGTAGTATTATTTGTATTTTTTATTTCTTTCTCCTTTTGCTAGTTTTAATTGCTATTTTACATTAAATGAAACATTCCACTAGTGAAGTCATACCAAAGTAACTTTGAAAGTTTTGTGGTTCTTGTTATAATAATCATAATTATAAAAATATTCTCTATCAGTTTTTTCTTTTTCTTTAATTGTGATTGTCTGCACACACCACACCACATGAAGTGTATCTGAATTAATATAAAAACTCTATTAATTAATAACATAACACCACATGAAGTGTATCTGAATTAATATAAAAACTCTATTAATCAATAACAATTTTATAAA